>NC_030811.1:104062809-104363757 GCF_001704415.2 Capra hircus
ATCTTACAGATGAGGAAAAGGAGCAAGTAAAGGAGTTTGGAAGGTGAATGGGGTGCTCAGAGGCTAGGCTCTGCTTCTTCTCTTTCTTCTCCTTAAAGAAGCACACACTCTGCTCTGCCCCTCCCTATCTTATATGAGGAGTCTCAGGATGCCATTTTGCTATCTGTGGCTGATGTGAATTCTGCTAGTTTTGCCTTCAGAAAGGGAGTTTACTCACAAGCAGGTAAAAAACACACTCTCCAAAATCAGTTTTATCTGAAACAAAGGTGATATTTTAAACTCCTGACATCTCTTGACTTGTTCAAACTCAGAGGGGAAATGATACTTACAGACGTATCTTAGATCCCGTAATATACCCATAATATATCTGCAATTTTAAAATCTAGGGAGACGCTCTTTTTCTAAGTATTTTATCCTAGCTATTCAGTTTGGAAAGGAAAAACTAGGTATGCTGAAACTGATCTTTATAGCCAGCATCAATACAAGATAAACACCAATAATGTTTAATCCACAAATGGTCCTGGCAGCTACTATTTTTGTTTTTATGACATTGATTTGAGCTTATCAACCTTTGCTCCTCTCATTTTCACAGAGAATCCTAATCAATACCTGAATCCAAAATGTTCCCTTCAGGAAAATAATTTATAGTTATTGCCTCTTGTATTCTAGCTCCAATGTATTTCTTAAAATGTACTAGCCTGAAATTGGAAGAATAGGTCTCCTTTTTTTTTAAATACTGTACTTAAAACATACAAAAAAACTACCAAGTGGGAAGTTGCCGTTTGAGCCCCCTTCCCCAGTTAACCTCTCTCCTAGCCCACCTCCATCTCATTACATTCTCAGACATAAAGGAATCGCCTTTCTGGAGAATAAGATAGTTCTCTGTGTCATCCTTCTGCAGAGCAAGAGGAAGTGATGAGAAATCAAAATTTCCCTCACAGAAACTTCTGAGATCTCTAAGAGGAGGACACGCTACAGGATGAGCAGATAGACTAGCTGCGGGTCTACTGTCTTAATAAGCGTGCTTTGGTCAGAAGCTACATAAATTGTGCAAGTTGCTGAGGTGATGCTCACCATATCTAAGTACAGCATGGACTATGACAAAGGTTAAGTGTCATTCTTCAAATCTGACTACGTTTGGAATGCAGTCTGAATGGTGAAAAAGTCCATTTCTGGATGATACAATATTTTTCCTGGATGAGAAAAGACCATTATTTTTATTGAAGGAGAAGAAAAAATTAAACTCACATATGTATGTCCATTTTCCTTTTCTTACTCCCAAAAGTGACAGCTTGTTGAAGATGTTTTCATCATTTTTTGAGAAGTTCAGTTCTATAACACTTAACCAAGTTCAGAATAAATAATCCAAAAGCAATTTATAATCCAAAAAGGAGAGGGCTAATACATTCTGTACATTCATTATTGCTTTAATTTCTAAAATATCCTTCACATGTATTTATTAAATCCTTTTTCTTCTTTTTTTTTTTTTAATAAAAGACAGTCCAAATGCTTTGTGGAACTCACAAAAGAGGCCAGAATCTATTTCTTGAGAGCTGCCATCACTGAATCCTGAGTTGCAAGCATTGCCACCATCCTGCTTGATGGTGGAAACCTAGACAAGCTACAGCAGAAAAAGCAGACCAAATATTTCAGGCACAAAATCAAACTACTGCATTGTGCCATCACTTAAAAACTAACACAATCCTGATATGCAATGCCTAATACATAAAGTTGTAATTTGCTGGGCACAGTTTGAAAACTACTGTGACTGTGTGACGTCTTTAAAGCAGTGTGTGTGATTGTGCCATTGTAACCTTAGCATGAAGGCAGCATCATGTCTGGCAATGTGGACAACAGGAAACACATTTCTGTGGACCTGAGTTTGTTACAAGGAAAGAGGATGAAGGATTCGTGGTTTCATGAATGTCTACATAGATAAGATGGCTCTGTGGAGTGCAATAGACATTTCTGAGGTCTTTTACAGGTCACTTATCAAAAGAAAACAAAAAAAGTAGGTGTGTCATTTGGTCTAGCTTGTACACCCAAGACTATAAATTTCTAGTTGTTTCTATTAGAAAAAAAATTATCAAAGTATTGAGAAATTAGTCCTCTTTGCTGAGTTGGGATCACAGAATGTTAGTCTGAATGGATCTTGCAGAATGTCTGATCTTTTAAAATTGTGTTCCAGGGGACCCTAAAATGCCACAAAGGTGCCTCTGGGACACTTTCAGAAGAGGTCAATCAGGCAGGTCTCTGGACATCTCACTTTCACATGATTTAGCATAGCTCCTTGCATATATATTTTATTTATAAACCAGGATTTTATAAGATTTTATTATTAGCAATATGGTTTCAAGTGCTAAAAACAATGCTTAACATTCACTCCTCTAATTCAACCTTCCAGTTTTACAAATATAGACATAGAGCCCAGACACCCAAGATGTTGTAAGGAATTTGTTATAGGATATAAACAAAACCCCAGATATGCTGAATCCCAAGCTAGTACTTTTTCTAGTATAGCACTATTAGTCCGGGGAGTTTTTGGTACTTACTTAAAGTACCTAGCACTTAATAGTTCCTCTAAGTCTAGGAAAGAAGGGAGCAGAAATCTGCAACACATTCTGTTGTGAACAGCTTTTATCTGTGTCATACCAGGCAGTTTGCAAAGGCATCCACACAAGCTTATTTATTTCTATATATTTACAACAAACTGTAAGATATTCAGAATGGGTATATCATTTATTCTGATGAGGAAACCTAGATCTCAAAGAGATCAAATGCCATTTTAGTTAACTGACAAGGGACAGAGGTGAGACAAGAACACAGTCCTTCTAACCATTCTATCCAAGGCTTCATCCATTACAATATGGAGGGGAAGCCGGCTTATCAGTCTCTTGGGCCACTCTACTCCACTGTCACTGAAGCATCTCTGATCAAGGATAGGAAATAGAATTCAACACACAGACTGTTTCATTGATAAGCCATGTTAATAAGTATTCTGAATTTGAACACAAATTTAGGAGAAAGGCATCAGTGTTCATAAGGGATGTCACTGGCACAGAAAGGAAAAAAGGCAGGCATGTGTGTTGAGGCATCCCATTCTTGATTCAAAATGACAAGTTCAGAAGAGAGAAAAAGTCTACATATGAAGACCTCAATCCTGAGCTAACTTTCACCTTAAGGCACATTATCTGTCAGTGTAGGCTAGGGAAGCTCAGAAAGAGACCTAAGTGTCCGACTCTATGGGATCCCATGGACCGTAGCCCCAACAGGCTCCTCAGTCAATGGGAGTCTCCAGGCAAGAATACTGGAGTGGATTGCCATTCCCTTCTCCAGAGGATCTTCCCAACCTCAAGATCAAACTGAGGTCTCCTGCACTGCAGGAGGATTCTTTACCATCTGAGCTAGGGAAGCCCTAAAGTCCCCTGAAGTCATATAAACAAGAAGTGCCTCCAAATATTTCCCTCACCTAAGCTGCTGCTAAGTCACTTCACTCGTGTCCGACTCTGTGCGACCCCATAGATGGCAGCCCACCAGGCTCCCCCGTCCCTGGGATTCTCCAGGCAAGAACACTGGAGTGGGTTGCCATTTCCTTCTCCAATGCATGAAAGTGAAAAGCGAAAGTGAAGTCTCTCAGTCGTGTCCGACTCTCAGGGACCCCATGGACTGCAGCCTACCAGATTCCTCCGTCCATGGGATTTTCCAGGCAAGAACACTGGAGTGGGGTGCCATTGTCTTCTCTGCCTCGCCTAAGCAGCTCCCTGCTAAAAACAGAAGTAAGTGGGCCTGACTAGAGGAGATTTGATTGTATGGGAAATGGACTTTCAAAAGGAAAATGAAACTGCCCTCATTTCACTGAGGCACAATCAGATGGCGTGTTTGGGCATTGCTGACAGTGGCCAGATTCCACAAGCTCATTTGGGAAAGCCAACGAAGCTCATGGAAACACTTTCCCCTGCAATTTAGCCCCAGCTGTTCAAGCTGAGGCTGCTCTTTAACGCGAAGCAAACTAGTGAAAAAGCCGAACTTCAGCAGTTTCACTCTGTTGGGCCAAAGCTTCTGCAGAGTCCCAGCCCATGGATTCTGCTACATTGGCCAGATGCTCAGGGCCTCCCAAGCCAGTCTTATGGGGAACTCAGTAGCAAGTCCACAGGACTCCATGTGCGTTAGGGGCAGGCAACAGGAAGTAGTCCAAAGGGGACATCAGCTTCTGCTCAGCCTAGTCCACAGCACTGAGTCTGGTCTATGCAACAACTTCAGAGGAACTAAAGTCATTGGGATTCATTCTTAAAACTAATTATTAGAACAAGATAAAGCATTTTATAAATGGTTTTATTATTTCAACTTTAGAAATCACATTCCTTCCTCACAGTGAAATGACTCTAAATTGTAATCAAATCTAAAAGCAAATGAACTCACTCTTTCACTTCTGACCTCTGGATTTCATTTCATAATATTTATTTCATTCCCCAATACTCCCAAACCCTCAAATTAAAAAATCCCCCCAAGCACTCAGAAATGTTATGGAAGTTTTGGTCTTTTTTTTCCTCTGTCTCTCTCTTAAGATATTTCTATACACATCTGATCACCTCTGCAATTGGATGAATTGCACCTTTGTTAATGCCTCTCTGATGCAAGTTCCATGGTCTAATGCAAAGAATTTGCCTTAAGCCCTCAATAGTCACTTTAGCCTTATTTATGAAGCAAAATTGATTTATTCTATATGAGTTCTGCAAAGAAGAAAAAAATGTTGACTGTGGTGATCATCACTGGTTATTTCTTTCTTTTCTTTTCTTTTTTTTTTTTTTTTAGATATTAAGTGAAAAGGTGGGCCCAGGATGGAAGTTCAGAAATTTCTATCATCGTCCACAGAAAAGGCTGGAGTCAGAAAAGGCTCATCAGAAAAGGCTGATGAGTATGCTATGGCTCATCAGATGTGGACACAACACAGTCCACGTGGGACCCTCATCCCTGAGCACTGATGTACACATGATGCCTTACTACTTGAGCCTCTCCCGTCCAGTTTCTGTTAGTAATTGAAGTGTCTGGAAGATAAAAAGAATCTCACCATGAAATGAAAATATAATTCCTTGAGAAACATCTGTCTTGACAACAACTAAACGTGTGGACCAAGACTGCAAACACTTAGTGAATCACTAAGGGAAAAAAAAAAAGATTTAATTTCTAGGACTGCTTCAGAGGAGGGAGAGTTTGTTTCCCACTATCTACAAGTCTTGGTGACTCATTTTTCTTCATAAAACTCCCAGGTGGCCAAGTTCACACAGTAGATGGATAGATTAAATAAAGATCAACTCTAGCTTCTGCAAAGTACAGCTTGCAGTCATTGTTAGCAGCTATTCAAGGAGTGGTATGGCATGAGTAAGCCACTTAGGACAGTGGGTGAGTCCACTGAGATTTACTGCCCAGCTCCCTGGCACCCCGGTGTTACAAATTCTCACTGATTATAGCGAACCTATAAAGTCACATTATTTTCCCTGGAGACAAATAAAACGCAGAAAAATGCTGAATTCTCAAAGAAAGTTATGACTGTTTTGAACCATGTCAAGTCTCTAGCGCATTGGACATACAGTCATGTAAAGCTGAATTTGCCCCCTACTTTAGAAGTCTTTGAACTTTAGGCATTAATAAGGTCTCAGACCACATATATAGGCAGAGCAAGAATCATAGAATTTACTTGGGAAAGGAAATAAAAGCCCTGTCCAACCTCATTTCTCTCTTGTTGATTTTTAACTTTTTAATTGTGAAAAGAAACCACACAAAACATGTGTAGCTTAATGAGCTATTATAGGCAGACATCCTGCAACCACACCTAAGTCAAGATATAGACCTTTGCCAGCCACCTAAGATACTCCATCCACGTGTACCATCTGTATCTCAAACACCACCCTCCTCCTAAAAGCAGGCACTATCCCAGTTTCTGTAATAATCATTTTTTTCTATCATGGAAGTTTTATCACATAAATATGCATTCCTAGACATCATATTTTAGTGTTGCCCATTTTATTAAATCTGATACATATTTTAAGTCTCTTTTAATCTACAAGTTTCTCAATCATCCCTTTCTTTGCCTTACAATTTTTTGTTCTAGTATCTGGAGCATTTGACCTGTAGAGATTTTCACAGTCCAGACATCGCTGATGAATATGGTACAGTTCAGCACATTCCTCTGCCCAGTGTATTTCCTGCAAATTGGTAGGAACCTTGACTAGGTATGGCTTCCATCCCTTTGCAAAGACTTTAATTAGTGTGGCCTTTCATCAAAAAAGCATTTAATGTCTAGTTATTTCTCTTTCTCCATTAGTAACTCTTGAGGCTTAATGCCTAAATCTAGTAATTCATTTGGGGTTTGTAAAATAGTGACAGTTACATTTTATCCTTTTCTTTCATTTATTAGTTTAAAAAAATTTGTATATAAATGCTTCTCATCATCTACTATTTGGTTTTCACATGGCTCATATTGGAAAGGCAGAATAATGTTTGATTCTTTCCTGCTACTTACCCATTTTCAAGAAAATGAATTGGTTCCTTAGAATCTTCTGAAAGTGGCTGTTTTTTTAAACAAAATTATGTATCAATAGATTTAAACATAATTTATATGTTTTATTCCATTACAATTATCTCTTTTGAAGCTTAAATTGTCCCAGTGGGAAGATCTTAAAGTTGGTTCCTGAGTTCTTTTGACAAACCCCAGTAGTTTTTGATGGCTTCCTAACTTCATGATATAATAAGATGTTCCAGATTAATCTTGTGTATTTCCTGCCCCAGGCCTAAAATTAACTGATTCTCCAACTTTTAGTTTCTTTTAATGGGGAATATTATTTTAAATTCTTCAAGAGATGGGAATACAAGGCCACCTGACCTGCCTCCTGAGAAATCTCTATGCAGGTCAGGAAGCAACAGTTAGAACTGGACATGGAAAAACAGACTGGTTCCAAATTGGAAAAGGAGTACATCAAGACTGTATATTGTCGCCCTGCTTATTTAACTTACATGTAGAGTACTTCATGAGAAATGCTGGACTAGATGAAGCACAAGATGGAATCAAGATTGCCAGGAGAAATATCAATAACTTCAGATATGCAGATGACACCACCCTTATGGCAGAAAGCGAAGATGAACTAAAGAGCCTCCTGATGAAAGTGAAAGAGGAGAGTGAAAAAGTTGGGTTAAAACTCAACATTGAGAAAACTAAGATCATGGCATCTGGTCCCATCACTTCATGGCAAATAGATGGGAAAGCAACAGAAACAGTGACAGACTTTATTTGGGGGGGCTCCATAATCACAGCAGATGGTGACTGCAGCCATGAAATTAAAAGATGCTTGCTCCTTGGAAGAAAAGTTATGACCAACATAGACAGCATATTAAAAAGCAAGACATTACTTTGCCAACAAAGGTCCATCTAGTCAAGGCTATGATTTTTCCAGTAGTCATGTATGGATGTGAGAGTTGGACCATAAAAAAAGCTGAGCAGAGAAGAACTGATGCTTTTGAACTGTGGTGTTGGAGAAGACTCTTGAGAGTCCCTTGGACTGCAAGGAGATCCAACCAGTCCATCATAAAGGAAATCAGTCCTGAATATTCATTGGAAGAACTGATGCTGAACCTGAAACTCCAATACTGTGGTAACCTGATGCAAAGAGCTGACTCATTTGAAAAGACCCTGATGCTGGGAAAGATTGAGGGTGGGAGGAGAAGGGGACGACAGAGGATGAGATGGTTGGATGGCATCACCGACTCGATGGACATGAGTTTGAGTAAACTCCAGGTGTTGGTGATGGACAGGGAAGCCTGGCGTGCTGCAGTCCATAGGGTCACAAAGAGTTGGACACAACTCAGAGACTGAACTGAACTGATCATTTTAAAGCCACCACAATCTGAACACTGGGTGTGCCCTTTGCACATATATTTTTATTTGTTGTTGTTATTCATTCACTAAGTCATGTCCAACTCTTTAAAACCCCATGGACAGCAGGATCCTCGGTCCTCCACTCCCTCCTGGAGTTTGCTCAAATTCATGTCCATTGAGTCAGTGATGCTATTTAATCATCTCATCTTCTGCCACCTTCTTTTCCTTTTGTCTTCAATCTTTCTCAACATCAGAGTCTTTTCCAGTGAGTCGGATCTTCGTATCAGGTGGCCAAAGTATTGAAGCTTCAGCAACAGTCCTTCCAATGAATATTCAGGGTTGATTTCCTTTAAGACTGACTAGTTTGATCTCCTTACTGTCCAAGGGACTCTCAAGAGTCTTCTCCAGCACCACAATTTAAAAGCATCGGTTCTTCAGTGCTCAGCCTTCTTTATGGTCCAACTCTCACATCCATACATGACTATTCTTTATTTCCACTTTATAGCATACTATTTTATAGCTATTTTAGAAATTCTTCCCTCCTTTTAGCTTTCATTTAGTCTTAGTTCTATTTAATTACTGTATGTTTAATGTTCATCACTAGTCCTTGCAGCAATGTCTTTCTCTCTAATGATTTTCATTGTATGTTCATTCTCTAGTAGACTTCTCAGAAAACTCTGATAGGAAATAAATTATTATTAACTACATAATTAATATTGTATTTTAACAACAGACCATGCTCTTTATACTTGAAAATGTTTTTTTTTGCTATAAAACTCTTTGGTTCACATTTTTTCCTATAAATTTCTTAAAATATGTTAGTCCATTTTCTTCTACCATAAAGCATTGCTGTCTAAAAAACAGTGTGATGATAATCTAATGTTCTTTCCCATATAAGTCACTTTCAGTTTTGTCAAGAGGCCCAAATGATTTTATTAAACAAATCTGACTGGAGTATGTCTTGGTACTATTTTTCAGGATTGATATTATCAACTACATTTTTGAATATATAGTTTCAAACTTTTTTTAACTTTAAAAATTTTTCTTGAATACTGGTGTTTTTATTGTTTATTCTGTCTTATTCTGTTTGTTTACTTCTTCAGGGATTCCTATTACATTGACGCTGGATCTTCTTTCATTCAAAACATTTTTCCTTCCTTTTTCATTTCTTCATGAACTTTAAAATGTTCCTCCGTTTCACCTCATATTTCTTTTAAGGCAATATCTGTCGTGCTGATTTATTTTTGCTTATTCTAGTTTAGTCTTTATTTCTGAGCTGACTTTTCATTTATTTCTGACTATTTCCTGAGTTACATTCCCTTATTTCTAAGTACTCTTTTAATTTTGCTTTGATTGATCCATTTACTGAACCATTCTCTAATGTTTTAGCTAACTTTTAAATAATATAATTTTTTAACTATGTATTTCTGGTGGCATTTTGGAGAGAATAAGGAATCCCAGGGACGGAGAGTCTGGTGGGCTGCCGTCTATGGGGTCGCACAGAATCGGACACGACTGAAGTGACTTAGCAGCAGCAGCAGAAGAAGAAGAAGGAGTAAATTTTTTCAAGTGCCCACACAAGCTAATGCCCAAGGAAAGAATCCAACTTAAACCGCAGAGAAGTTTCCGCCTGCGCTGTCTCCCTATTCAATATGCGCTCACTCTTCTATTCATCCAACAAGTGTCTGACAAGCACTGGCTCGTCAGGTGCTCCTGATGTAATAAGGATCAAGGCATTCATAAGATAGTTGACGATTAATACAATGAATGACTAGCGGGACAGACATGGTCTAAGCCATTACAGATGTACGACCTAATGGAGGAGTCAGAAAATCAAACAAGTAATTATAGTGAAGTC
Source organism: Capra hircus (assembly GCF_001704415.2). Taxonomy (NCBI): domain Eukaryota; kingdom Metazoa; phylum Chordata; class Mammalia; order Artiodactyla; family Bovidae; genus Capra; species Capra hircus. The sequence goes on from NC_030811.1 coordinate 104,072,538, forward strand.
CTTGAAGACAATCTGCCTCTGTGGTTCAGTCCTCAATCTTCTTCTACCGTAATATTGATGAGACATAGAATAGCGATAGGCAATAGGCTAACTGGACAGTGATGAATTTTCAGCTCAGAAAACATGTTTCCTTAAGGCAGCATATCAAATAGTTCTCCACATGATTCTGATACAGCCATCCTCCCCACCACCACTCCGGCAGCAAGAGGTGACTCCTATAAGAATCAATGGTCCATCTATCTGAAAACTGATTAACATCCAAAACATATTAAGGGCTCATACAAGTCAATAACAAAAACAAATAATCCAATTTAAAAATTGACAAAGAATCTGAATAGACATCTTCCAAAGAAAGATATATGAATAGCCAATAATTCATGAAAAGCTGCTCAGCATCACAAGTCATCAAGGAAATGCAAATTAAAACCAAATGGGATATCACTTCATGCCTGTTACAATGGCTTTCATCAAAAAGATGTGTGCTGACACAGAGAAAAAGGAACCCTTTTTTACTGTTGGTGGGATTGTAAATTGGTGTAGCCACTACAGAAAGCAGTATGGGGGTTCCTCAAAAAGTTACAAATAGAACTACCACACAATCCAGTAATTCTATTCCTGAGACTATATCCAAAGGAAACAAAAACAGTAATTCAAAAAGATATCTGCATCTCCATCTTCAAAGCAGCATTATTAACATTAGCCAAGACATGGAAACAATGTAAATATCCACTCAATCGATGAACGGATGAAGAAGTTGTGAATATACACAGAAATATCATACAGCCCTAAAAAGGGAAGAAACCCTACCACTTGCAAAAACAGAGATGGACCTTAAAAATATAATGCTAAGTGAAATCAGTCAGATGAAGAAAGACAAATATTGTATAATTTCACTTACATGCGAAATCTAATTTTTTTTTTAAAAAAAGCAAAAACACTGAACTCATAGAAAAAGAGATCAGATTTGTGGTTACCAGAGGTGGGAGGCAAGGGTAGGTGGAACTGGAGGAAAGTGATTAAGAGGTACAAACTGTCAGTTATTATCTCTATATATCATAGAGAGGTAAGTACTAGGGACATAATGTACAACAAAGTTACTATAGTTAACATCACTCTATGATATATAAGAAAGTTGTTAGATAGTAGATCCTAAAATCTCTCATAATAAAGAGAATTTTTTTTCTTTCCTTTTAATGGTATCCATATGAGATAATGGATGTTAACGAAATCTACTGTAGTAATCATTTCACAATATATGTAAATCAAACCATCATGCCCTACACCTTAAACTTAAAAATAAAAAAAAAGACAAGAACTATTAGACTCAAGCACTAAACACAGAATTATATTAACATGCCCACTAAAGACTTGTGTTAAAATTAGGTACACTGGCATATTCCTTTTTTTAATTATGCAGTTCATTCTGTCCTATATTACATTAATATATGCTTCTAAGCAGAAACTCTAGAAAGGAAAGAGAATTACTACTGTTTCCCATCATCATCTTTACCCCAAGGAGATATTTATTTATTCAGCTAGTGATAGCCTATGGCCATCAGTCACCTACAGTAAAGCAACATAATTATAAAGAAATAAAAAAGGGTAAGTAAGCACAATGTGGAGTAATATACCAGTCTTTGGGCAAAACAGGGCTTTCTCTCTCTCTCTCTCTCTCTCTTTTTTTTTTTTTTTTTTAATCACTCATGGGAAGTGTGGAAGCTTGCTGTCCCAGCTCATCTCCCCGGGAAGTGCCTTTTCTTTTTAGAGCTGTACCTCAGAACTTTTAGAACCAAGAAGGAGAGGAGGAATTCTTCACCTGCTCACTCTCTCAACTTTGCAGATGCAATGTTCTGGGGATATTATCTGATATGGACAAACCCCAAGACTCACCTTGCTCTAGCTGAAATCCCCAGCCATCTTCAATTTGAAATACATTTGTAATCTGCTCCAAAAATCAGCTCTGGGAATAGCTCTGCACTGTTTTTAGATTTTAAATGCAATGATAGATTTACTATATTTATTAATAAAAAGCATGTTCATAAATTTATTAACAGAAAGCCTGCCTTTTGTTGACATACTTCATAGCTAAGGTTGAAAAGACAATGTGTAGAATTACCTTTCAGGATGTCAGATCAGAAGTTTAATGTAAAAACATATCATTAAAAACTAACTAAAATAACACCATATGTATCAAACAATGTCAAATATGAATCTAGAAATTCTTGAGAAGAAAAAACACAAGCTAAGGTAAGAGCAATGTTAGAAAAGGAAAAAATTAATTTAGTCGTTTCTAAGATAAGAAATGACTTAGGGTAAGAGGTTCTGTAGGGAGAGACAAAGGGCCTCTCTGAGATAGGGACATGAAGACACATGACCAGGTCTGAAATAATAGAAAAAAGACTTAAAAAGTAGGTCAAATATTCAGGGGAGAAGGTGATCAGTTGATAGAGAAGGAACCAGGGTTTTCTCACACTTTCTGATACCACTCAGAGTGTTGCTAAGAATACATGCCATAGTCAAGGATTCATTTTTTCACATTAATGGAAATTCAAATTTCCCTTAAAAACATACATAAAGGGACAAGAAAATATAAAATATTTACAATAGAGAAACCATGAATATTTTCATTTTCACAAAAAGGACTATGATCCCCCCAAATATGTTAAAAATCCTGCCATAGAAGAACTGCTTTCCGAACTGACAGAATAACGTTAGTATTGTTTCAGACTCACCCCTACTTTCATTATCCCCAAAACAAATAAACAAAATATTCATTGTTCACAAAGTGAATGGAACTTGGAGAGGCTGGGCAGGGATGGAGGACATGGCTATTATCTGGACTAAAAACAATTAGCGATAGAGGTCACAGAATCCACACACCTCTTTGAGATAACATTTCACTGTGACTAAGTTTTACTTCAGTTGAATTGTTCAGCAGTCCCTAACCAACAATTAGATTTGTGATGTCAGATTCTCCTCATTTTAATGGGCAGGGGGTAGAGGAAAGGAAAGAAGGGGTGGAAGAAGTTAAAAGATATTCCCACCAAAGAAGAAACACTTTGCACACGAGATTTCTCCTTCTGTTCTGTACTGATGATCATGCTCTGGGCACCAGAGCAGGAGGGCATTTGAAGGTAGCCAGCTTCATGTAATTCACAGAGGGTTATTCTTTTGTCCAGTTGACTTTTCAGTTCGGCTAGTGCCATTTCTTTGAAAGACTCCATTCCATGGGTTTCTTTATGCTATAACTGTAAATTACATCCAAATTTGCCTTTATATACCTAATCCCAGACCTTCCCAAACAATCCATTGCTTTCTGACCAAAACTGCATGGTACAACTTTATAGCTCGGTTATGGAACAGGAAGGCTTATATTAAAGGGAGACCTTAAAGAAGGCATCAAGTCCCTGAGATTCCCTCTGAGGAGCCCAAGCAGAAGAACTTACATGGAGCTCTTAAATGGGGGACAGGTCAGAACAGGAATCAGGCTCCACGTCCTACAGCTATCTACCTGGGATTCAAATGACTGAAGTTTAGGGACTTCTGAAGAAGGAGTCTAAGAAACTGGAAAAAAGCAAAGGGAAGAACACAGTTCAGGAAAACCACACTTGTCACCTTCCAGATCAGAGTGCCTCTGCCCAACAAGGACAGCCTCGCACCAGCAGAGGTGATGCCCAGAACCAAGACTTTGCCAGCGGCACCCCTGCACTTACACCTGCCTCCATCCTTACACTCAGGTCTCAGTTACACTTACTCTGATCACCCTGGGAGAAGGTTCATGGAAGAAACAGTGTGGGCCTGAGTTCATGAGGTTTTCATCGTGAAGTCCTGCTGAGAGGGAAGGAAAAGTCAGTGGAAGGTGGATAATGTACTAAAGATAAAGGAAAGTACATGACAGTGAGAACGGAAAAGTGAAAAAGCGTGGGCACAGATGAAGCAATCTAGAAGAAAGAAGCAAAAGCTTATGGCTGGGTTGACTAGAACCTGTGAACAACTATGAAACTGTTGAAATCATGTTTTCTAACATATGGAATGATTGCAGGGAGATGTTCACAATGTAATGATCAACCATAAGAACAGATTAAAAATAGTTTGCAGAATCTACTTATTTTGTAAATATGTCTAAACAGATGGTGGAGAAGAAAATGGCAACCCACTCCAGTATTCTTGCCTGAGAAATCTCATGGACAGAGGAGCCTGGCGGGCTACAGTCCATGGGGTTGCAAAAGAGTCAGACACAACTTAATGACTAAAACAACAACTAAACACATAGAGGTTAGTATACTTGTATATCTATTCTATTAGATGTGTGTGTGAAAGATATGAGTAGAGACAAAGGTCACACGGACAGGAAAATGCACCCCCCAAAATTCTAGCCTAAGTTTATTTTGTGTGATGGAATAATGGGTGATTTTCTTCTTTATATTTCCATGTTTTTTCCATATATGCTTTTTTATATTTTTCAATTTTATAAAACATATAATAATAAACAGAAACAAAGAAAGCTTTGCTACTACTTTTTTTGTATCCTTTTTCCCAGGACCCAACTGATGGAAAGTAGTGCTCAGAACTGCTTGTATTTGTTTGAAGAGAAAGAAAAAAATAACACAAGGCATGCATAAAAATCACCACAGTCCCCAACATTGTGTTCACACCTGACTCTTAATTCCAACCAGGTCCTCCCATGCTCCCAATTACAGTAAGGAAAATAAACATCATGAAAGGGAACATCAAATTCAAGCCTTCTGACAAGGCAACAGTTAAAATTCATGAGGGTACATTTTGCTGTTAATTGGCTATCCACCATTAAAAACCTGGCTTTTTGATTAAAAATAGTCACAGCAGGCCCTTGTAGATTGGCTAATGAGCTGTCCACTCACAGGCGAGTCCAGCTATTCATCAAGCCCCTGGGTAATGTGAAGGAAGCTCAAGATACCTGCAACAGTTCATGTGAAACTGAAATCTGAGTAGCCTATAAAGGGGAAATGACATCCTGCCCAAGCTAAAAACCTCTGCTTTGGGGGGGTAGATAGACACAGACTAGTCAAATAGGTCTGAGAAGTTAACTAAACGGAAAGACTGTCATTCCTGGGGTTTGGCAACTTGCCTCCTCTTCCAGAAAACAGCATATTAGTATCTGCCCCAGGTAACTGTCTACTGACTAACAATGACTTTAGGATCTAGTAAATGAGAATACAAGTTTATTTGTTTAGAAAACAGCATAAGGAGAAGGAATACTGAAAAAATAGGACTAAAATTTGGTGGAGAGAGACGTTAGAACTGATAGTACAGTACAGTAAGTGAGATGGAAAAGAATCCAACAAGGGAGCAATTATTTAAGTGAGTTTTAATCTGAATCTTCCCACCCACATGCCAGTTTTAGACTGCAGGAGGTATAAAAGGACACTCAAGGCTAGCAATGTCAGCCAACTGTCATCCTGTCAAGAGTGCAGACAAATAGTCACCATGCAAAAATCAATAGCAGTGGGAAAAAGGCTTTCTTGTACATTTATGATGGATAACACAGCCTGGGTGTAATGCACTGAAACAACTAACTTAGATGACGCAGGCTGCTTTGGTCAATGATTCTCAAGCCTTGGTTGGGAACAGCTGCACTGCTGAAGCATTTACTGTTCTGGGCACTTGTCAGCAGCTACTCCCCTACATCAGAGAATTAATCCAAATGCATTCCCTGAAAACTCCAGATCAAAAAATTAAGGAAGAGTGGAAAGGACCACCGGTTATGCCATATGTGAACACCACTTCTAGGATTGGAGGGTAGCAAATAACACGAGTAGTCTTCTACCCTTTTAACATGAGATCCACAAGGTGAGGTTTCATTGAGGAAGTAGTCTGGCTCTGTTGCTAAACTATGGAGAAACTGGAGTATCAGAACTGTAATGGCTTCTAGAAGCTTGTGGCCAGGCCAAAATAAAACTGAGCACATTTCCGTCTTTTAATCCAGATCCTTGTAGTCAAGCCTTCTGTCTCCACTAGGAAATGGGAATCTATTGTGGCTGAGGGGCTTCCCCTGTGGCTCAGACGGTAGAGTTCACCTGCAACAGCGGAGACCCAGATTCAATCCCTGGGTCGGGAAGATCCCCTGGAATAAAAAATGGAAACACACTCCAGTATTCTTGACTGGAAAATTCCATGGACACAGGAGTCTGCAGGAGTACAGTCCCCTGGGTCATAAGAGTCAGACACAACTGAGTATGCATGCACGCACGCGCGCACACACACACACGCACACACGCACACACATTGTGGCTGAAGGGCTGGCTCCCTCCACAGCCTAGTTCCACTCTATATTAGGCTGAGAAGGATGATTTGCAGTCAGCAGCTCCCCTGCTTTGGCCTGGTGAATTATTCCACCTGCTCTCCACCAGGGAGGCAGTCTTGGGATGTGAGGTCCCAGCCAGAGTTTCTTTCCCTCCAGGCCAATGGGCCCACCCAAGAGAAGGGCATTCACAGCATTCCCTGACACCAGAGCCTCTAGGGCACTGGAGGCACTGCAGCAAGCAGCCAAGTAGCAGAGACAGGGGCCCAGAGAAAGACAGCCACAGCCTCACACAGGCTCTGACACAGATTCAGGGTGACTTTGGACACACCAGCCTATCCTCTGTGGCCCAGCCCCTCATGTGTAAAACAGCAGTGATCTTACTTCCTTGCTTGGCGTTCAGGAAATCAAATAAAATCACGAGTATGAAAATACTTCCAAAAATGTTCACTCATAAAATTGGAGAATTTTAGAAGGACTTTAGAGATCATTTAATTTAGTGCTGTCCCTTATTATACAGATGAGGAAACAGTCCCCAAGTGCTTAAATGTCTTAAGCAAGGTTAAGCAGAAGCAGAGCTTCTACACAAATCAGAACACAATTATTACAAATTAATACAATTCCAGTGTGACTGCAAATATATTCATGATGTATTTCTCTTTCTTCTTAGCACAAAAACAGACACACTACCTACAGAAATAAAATGAGATAATCAGGGAGGCCACCAAGTTTGGAATAAATGATGAATGGTTTACTGTTATTACACTGTAAACTTGATAAAATAATACTTTTTACATTTTCAGTTGTTATAGCCATAGTCTAGGACAGCAAAAAAAAAATAAATGAAAAAGCATCCATAATCTCTCTCTCCAGGAAAATATCAGTGTTAACATTAAGGTTAACACCATTTACCATGAGATGATACTCTACATATTGTTTTATAATCTGCTGTTTTGAACAAGAATTAAAAATGCCATTCTATATCTTTCAGCAAAGTGACATGGATGAAACGAGTTAATGATGAAAACTATGAAGGAGTAGTTGGTTCCATGAGAAAAGGATAACTCCATAAAGTTCTTGATCTATTCTCCAGGAAATAAAAGAATACATACAGATAGCTCAAGAATTTTAAAACTGGTTTCTTCAGTTAGTTGAAGACTATGGACAAATCCATTTTCCATGTTAAGTCAAGATATGTTCCATGATAAGTTAGAAATTGAAATCCCGAGAGAAGTCACTTCTACTGTATTTACAATCTATTGCCAAAGCAATCACTGACTCAGCAATTCCTACCCTGATTACAAAACTGAGATACTGTGACTTTTAATATTCACCCTTTCATCTATCTTCTGAAGAAAAGGTCAGTTTTATGAGAATTTATCTTTTATGTTAATGATATGTCTGTGACCCAGAGTTTTTACTCCTCACAAATCCTTCCTCTCAAATTGAGGGCTCATCCTACTTATAACTTTCCTTAAATGCAATCGTTTTTGTAGAGTGCTAACTCATTGGCCTAATTCATCTTAAAGAGTGAAATTCAAAGATGGCATGTCCTATTGTTTGTTCTCTTTAACTCTGCAATTCTAAACTTTCCAATTTCATATAAGCCAATCAGACCCAATTTGGATAAATCCAAGCCTCCTGAAGTAGCTCTGCTTTTCATATATACATCCACTGGAAACCCAAATGCCATCATTTTACTTCTGCCCACTACCTAACTGCCCAGAAAGGAAACCCAAGAAGTTCCAGCAGTTACTCCTTTTCCTGCTCTTGCCCTAACCTCCAGTTATCTCTCTGAAACACAGAATTGGATATCTCATCCTCATGTCCATGCTATCTTGCCACTTCTTTGTACTAAAAGGGTCATTTTTCATGATCCCAGAGGCACAGCTGGTAGGGAGGAGCAGAGTTCACAATCATTGGCACTGAGAACATTATACAAGAAAATCTTACAAATAAGGTTTTTAAGATTACAAGACATTTGAAATAATTGATAAAGAGCCATTATAAAATCCACATGAAAATAAAACTGTGAAATGCATAATGAAGAATTCTAAATGTGGGTGCTTTGTTTATATTCACTTCCTCATCAAGCTTCCAATGTGACCTGTGGACTGTAGCCAGGCTCCTCTGTCCCTGGGATTTCCCAGGTAAGAATACTGGAGTGGCTTACCATTTCCTTCTCCGGAGGATCTTTCCAGACAAAGGATCAAATCCTCATCTCCTGCTTGGCAGGGGAATTCTTTACCACTGTGTCACCTAGGAAGTCAGACACAACTTAGCAACTGAGCACACACACCTCATCGAGCTTCAGTACAGGTCTTCCCCTTCCCCACAGGCCCAGCAAGTCACCAGGTCTCCCTCCCTGAGATCTGTCTCTATTCATACTCTCTATTTTTCACTACAAAGCTCAAGTTGGCTTGAATGGTCTAAAATTCAAAAGCAGTTCAGCTTCAAATAAAGTATAAATTTTCTGAGATTTTGGATACCCTTGTGGGAAAACTATTTCCTGATTCAAGATTTATCAGGAATGTTGGTCTGCTACTCTTGACCACGTATCAGAAGCTTTAGCTCCTTAAATCCATCTCATTCTTAGATGAGGTATACTAACAGCATTTATACATGCAGCAACTATTGGGATCTATATTTCAACCATTTTAGTGGTCATTGGAGGTCCCTGCATGATCCATCTGGCAATTTATGAGTACATCATAAATGGCAAATACTAGAGTCTTTCTATAAGGTGGAGCCATGGTCAACTCAGCCCAAAAGTACTTTCAATCACTTTGAGTGTGCTTGAGGTGGATTTCTATAGCACATGTACATTAATTATTTAGACAAGACATACAATCCACATTCTCTGATATTTCCAACATTAAGATACATTCAGAGGCCAAATAGAGTGAAGGGGAACTGACTTCAGAAGCAATCAAAAAGCACATAGAATCTCAGCTCTTCCAATCACAGGCTACATGGATGTGAGCAAGCCCAACATCACTGAAGTACAGCTTCTTAGTGTAACACTGGATTAATGATAATGACATCTTACAAAAATAGGTGCATGGACTAGAGATAATATGTATAAAATATTCACCATAATGTCTAGCCTATGATAGATGCTACACATATGGTGAAACCCATTCAGTAGTGTCTGACTCTCTGTGACTCCATGGACTACACAGTCCGTGGAATTCCCCAGGCCAGAATATTGCAGTGGGTAGCCTTTCCCTTTCTAGGGGATCTTCCTAAGCCAGGGAATGAACCAAGATCTCCCGCATTGCAGGCAGATTTCTTACCAGCTGAGCCACAAGGGAAGCCCAAGAATACTGGAGTGGGTAGCCTATCCCTTCTCCAGCAGATCCTCCCGACCCAGGAATCATACCAGGGTCGCCTCCATTACAGGCAGATTCTTTACAAACTGAGCTATCAGGAATATGCCAGCAAATTTGGAAAACTCATCAGTGGCCACAGGACTGGAAAAGGCCAGTTTTCATTCCAATCCCAAAGAAAGGCAATGCCAAAGAATGTTGAAACTACCACACAATTGCACTCACCTCACATGCTAGCAAAGTAATACTCAAAATTCTCCAAGCAAGGCTTCAACAGTAGGTGAACCAAGAACGTCCAGACGTTCAAGCTGGATTTAGAAAAGGCAGAGGAACCAGAGATCAAATTGTCAACATCTGTTGAGTCATTGAAAAAGAAAGAGAGTTCCAGAAAAACATCTACTTCTGCTTTATTAACTATGCCAAAACCTTTGACTGTGTGGATCATGACAAACTGCAGAAATTCTTCAAGAGATGGGAATACCAGACCACCTGATCTGCCTCCTGAGAAACCTGTAAGCAGGTCGAGCAGCAACAGTTAGAACTGGACATGGAACAATGGACAGGTTCTAATTGGGAAAGGAGTATGTCAAGGTTGTATATTGTCACCTTGCTTATCTAACTTATATGCAGAGTACATCACACAAGATGCCAGGCTGGATGAAGCACAAGCTGGGATCAAGATTGCAGGGAAAAATATCAATAACCTCAGATATGCAGATGACACCACTCTTATGGCAGAAAGCAAAGAGGAACTGAAGAGCCTCCTGATGAAAGTGAAAACAGAGAGTGAAAAACCTGGTTTAAAACTCAACATTCAAAAACCGAAGATTGTGGCTTCCAGTCCCATCACTTCATGGCAAGTAGATGGGGAAACTGGAAACAGTGACAGACTATTTTCTTGGGCTCCAAAATCACTGCAGATGGTGACTGCAGCCATGAAATTAAAAGACGCTTACTCCTTGGAAGAAAATTTACAACCAATCTAGACAGCATATTAAAAAGCAAGACATTAATTTGGCAACAAAGGTCCATCTAGTCAAAGCTGTGGTTTTTCCAGTAGTCATGTATGGATGTGAGAGTTGGACCATAATGAAAGCTGAGTGCCAAAGAATTGATGCTTTTGAACTGTGGTGTTCGTGTAGACTCTTAAGAGTACCTTGGACTGCAAGGAGATCAAATCAGTCAATCCTAAAGGAAATCAGTCCTGAATATTAACTGGAAGGACTGATGCTGAAGCTAAAGCTCCAATACTTGGGCCACCTGATGTAAAGAACTGACTCATTGGAAAAGACCCTGATGCTGGGAAAGACTGAAGGTAGGAGAAGAAGGGCATGACAGAGGATGAGATGGTTGGATGCATCACTGATTCGATGGACATGAGTTTGAGCAAGCTCCAGGAGTTAGTGGTGGACAGAGAAGCCTGGAGTGCTGCAGTCCATGGAGTTGCAAAGATTCGGACATGACTGAGCGACTGAACTGATACATATGGTAGACTTCTATAGCTAGCAATAATAGTAATAGTATGTATTTTATCCTCAATATAGTATGTTTCAATCCACATCTAGAAGTGTAAAGATTTCTGGGAGGCTTCATAGTGAAATTATTCTACTGATTCATCATGAAGTTACTCAAGATAAGAAAAAAGTTATCTTATTATCCGACCCTCATTGTCTCCTGAGACAATATTTTGAAAAAGAAAGATAAAACATTCGTAGTCTCATGAAAGAATAAGGGGAGAAGGAACCATTACTGGAGAAACAAGACTCAGAAAAGAAATAGTTGCGAGCACAAAGATATATTTGTCCCTCTGCACCATATGATAGCTGAGTTGGTAAAGAATCTGCCTGCAATGCAGGAGACCCCAGTTTGATTCCTGGATCAGGATGATCTGCTGGAGAAGGGATAGGCTACCCACTCCAGTATTCTTGACTTCCCTTGTGGTTCAGCTGGTAAAGAATCTGCCTGCAATGAGGGATACCTGGGTTCGATCCTTGGGTTGGAAAGATCCACTGGAGTGGGGTGTGGCAATCCACTCCAGTATTCTGGCCTGGAGAATTCCATGGACAGAGGAGCCTGGAGGGCTACAGTCCATGGGGTTGCAAAGAGTTGGACATGACTGAGCAACTAAAACACAAACAATACAATTAGAATTACAATTCTAATCCAAGAACTGAAATGATCTTGATATAATAGCTACTAGGGAGAAACTTATAAAGAAAGAAAAAGTATCTTCAACAGATCAACTGCAAGCAACACAAAAACTTAAGCCAAAGCTTTGAACCTTCTACCTAAGGCCAAGATTATCTCAGAGATTTTCAGGGAAAGTGCACAACCTCAGGTATGGAGCAGCATTCTAGGCCATAGTTCCTGATTTATGGTTACTGATGGTGAAAAAATAGAGTAGCAGGCCATGGGACACATGTTAGGTTACACAACACAAGTTCAAAACCAATAACCAAGATTTTCTATTCAAGGACTAAATCTCACTGGTAGAATGAGATACGTGAAAATAAATATCGACTACGGCAAGCATGCCTTTTATCTAGTGGTCAGCAATTTCAGGGAAGAGGCTTCAAAGATAAAATGCAAATATGCTTTAAATTTTTGAAATGGTTTTAAATCTTCTTCAGTTTCTGTAAACTCATCTGCCTACCCATTTTAGAAGAAATTCTAAGGTAAGATTACTCTTACATGGCCATTTGCTAAAACATTTATCTGACTTTACTTTTAATGCTCTAACCAATTTCTAGATTTGATTTCATAAAGCATCCTATATGTTATATTCTGGAAGGATTTACATTTATCATTTATTCTATGATCTGATATATTTGCTTTAGAAATTTTGGTGGAAGTATATTAAAACATGGCACAAAACACTTTCCTTACTTATTTTTTCCACTTCATTTACATGGAGTATGGATGGATCACAATTTCTTTCCTCTTTTTTATTTTTGTGCAATTTATTTCACAATGAAATGCTCAATAAACTTTATTAATTAACTGCATACAAATTACAGGCATCCCTACAGAGTGCAATCAATAACAGTGATAGCACAAGATGCCCGAAAAACTTGGAATTGGCCTCAAAATAAATAGCAGTGCTTAGTAATAAATTTGTAGCAGAAAATAGGCAAACTACCCAGTAACTCCTTTCTTCCAAAGAAATATCTATTCATGATTATTCACTTTAAATCAAAAAGCTTTAAATTGAAAACAATTGCTATCTTGTTACTGATCACCATTTAACCAACTGGTTCTAATTACAACTTGATGCCTGTGAACCACCAAGATGCACCGCTGCGGCTGCTGCGGCTGCTAAGTCGCTTCAGTCGTGTCCGACTCTGTGCGACCCCATAGACAGCAGCCCACCAGGCTCCCCCGTCCCTGGGATTCTCCAGGCAAGAACACTGGAGTGGGTTGCCATTTCCTTCTCCAGTGCATGGAAGTGAAAAGTGAAAGTGAATTTGCTCAGTTGTGTCGACTCCTAGTGACCCCATGGACTGCAGCCCACCAGGCTCCTAGATGCTCTAGCAAGATCTAAAGATGCCACTGAAAATTCAACATTTTCATCCATAGGCTAAAATGCCCTCACAAAGGTTTCTGCCAGCCTCCTACCCTACCTCTCACTTAGCTAGTTATATGCTGTTTCAGGCTTCTGCTTTTAGAAAACTAACAATAAACAGTGTAAAATACAAGAAAGGCTGCAAGAAGGTTCAGGAAATTTAGGGAATTTGTATTTTAAAAAGAGACATAATAAAAGCCTAGGCTGAACATAGAACAGAGAGGAAGCATCTATAAATCATATGCTAACTATATGCAAATATGTATGCTCTGGCTTTAGGGAGATTCTAGAAGTGGCCTTATCACCCAATGCTTCTATGGTTTCTCATTAGCTATATTTAGATACTAACATCCTTTCACAGACCTATAAATGACTGACTTTTCAAACTAGATTCCAGTTAAACTTGGCCATATTAGAAGTCCAAAGTGGTCACAAAATTCCATATAGTAAAATGTACTCTACAATAGGAGGACTTTGCAGGACTCACACTCAAATAATAAAACAAATTCACTCAACTCTAAGTGCCAGGCAGTGTTCTAAGTGTTTCATATTTCTCTCATTTGTATTATTCAGTCTCAAAATGGCCCTAGGGGAGGCATTATCTCCACTGTACTGACATAGGAACTACCAAGGTCTAGGAAGATTAAGGGAGTTTAATTAGCAGATGCAAAGTCTGTATTTGCATCAACCCTAATAACTTCAGATCCTGGGCTCATTACCACTACTCTACATCACCTCCCACTCACACAAATGGGGGAAACAAATGAAAAAAAAAGGAAATTTCCAGGACTAAGGGGAAAAAGACGAGGAATTGGCATTTCCTATGTTTTTTGGGTCTGTTCATCTTTCTGTTTCTTTTCATCTTTTAATGGGTAATATGAATAACGGTGGCTCAGATGGTAAAGAATCTGCATGCAGTGCAGGAGACCCAGGTTCAGCCCCTCAGTCAGGAGGATCCCCTGGAGAAGGGGATGGCTACACGCTGGTATTCTTCCCTGGAGAATTCCACGGACAGAGGACCCTGGTGGGCGACAGTCCATGGGGTAACAAAGAGTCAGACATGACTGAGCCACAACACTTTCACTTTTTCATGAGTAATATCACAGGAAATCAGATAAAAGGAATTTTTTCCAATTCATCTCCCTTACTAACATATTGAAACCTGAGAATATGTAAATTCATAATGTTCCTTCCAATCTTTATCTAGATGTGAGGCTAAAGAAAAATGGAACATCAATAGCTCAGAACTCCAGCAAATGTGGCAGACACCTTTATTCTCCCAGTCAAAGATGTCTACATTTTATTTTTTTGTTCATAAAAATTTGTAATTAAAATTGCAAAGAGCAGCCTAATCTCATTTTAGTGCCTCCATACATCACTGGTTTCGCTGACCTAATAAAAAGAGCTCATATTTCTCATATCAATTGATGGACCAAATCACTGATTAGCTAGGGTCCATTTTGTGTATGGATGAGGGTGGTGTTTAATATATCAACTCCATTAGCTGCTTAATGCCATTTCGAGATGTAACAAAGCAAATTCAAAAGCCTATTCAACAAACTTCCTGACAATATGATGGTCCTGGTCTTGATTTCCTTTAACTCATTACTTCTTTTATATTTTGTCACCACTTTTCAAAATGCTCAGGAAAGTCAGAGAGGGTCAAGACAGGCCAATAGTACCAAATTCCCTTTTCACTGCTTCCCATTTTTCACAGATCATTTCACTAGGAATGACCTGAATGAACTGATGCAAGTCAAGGAATAGCCTCAAAATTCCCCCAAAACACCTAAGAACAACCCATTGAAATCACTCTGTCCTCGGGGTCAGAGACTTTGGGATGGATGAGAAGGGGGAGGGGCCTCTCGCCTCCCTCATCAAGGCTGCGGGCACAGCAGACTCCAGTGTTGTTACTCACATGTCAACGCTGTCACTTCTGCTCAGGGGGCTGCTGAAATCCCCACGACAGTCACATTGTATGACATGAAGCCAGCTATCGCTAAGTGAGGTTTAGGGAATAATTAGAAAGCAGGCATTTTGACTTTTAAATATTCTACTGTCTTTAAGTGGCTTAAATAATTTCTAAGCAGAAGTGCCGCGGGGGAGAGCAGGGTGTCAGCCGCAGAATGGATGTTGTTGCTAACAGCCAACAGCTGGAAAGGGACTCTGACAATGCCCCCTGCTTTGCAATACTTTCCCAGTATCCTGAGCTACACTGGCTCTGGAGTCTAATAGCACAATATGGGAAACAAGAGCTCATCTATCTACTTGTCAGAGGCGCTGCAGGCACTCCACGTACAAGCCTTCGCAGCTCGACCTGGGTTGAGCCAGACCACGACCTAAAAGGAAGCTTTTCAGGGGTGACAGGCATTTTATGGTAATTAATTCTCCAGGAGGCGCAATCCCCAATGTCACCTGAGCATAGAGGAAAACGTAGCAAATTCAACTACTCTAAATTCTTTACGTAGATCACACTGAAAAGGGGCTATATCAGAGATTCTAAAGGGAAATGAAGTGTTTCTGTGAAGTGCCATGATAATCCCCTGGATGTTTTAACTGGATTTCACTCTTGCTTTTCCATCAAAGCAAGAACTCCTTGTGCAACTGAAAGCATTTTTAGAGATTGGGAAGACCTCCTGTGCTATAGCTTTTCCTGTTGTCCTTTTTATTATAAGCACCAACATTCCTACTTAGCACTTCTTTCCCCTGTCCCCTTATTCCCCAGTTCTAGTATCTACATCCATCTCTTAACTGGTCTCCAAATTTCCTCTTACATCTAACCTATGTGATATTGCTAGATTAATTTCCTAGAGTACACTTTGCTTTAGACTCTTCCTTACTCAAAAAAGCAAAACAAAAAGAAATCGAAGTCCAAACTCTAAACTAATTAGGCTAACTTTAAGGCCCTTTAGAGTGTCTGCTGGAGTAGGAAATGGCAACCCACTCCAGTATTCTTGCCTGGAAAAGCCCATGGACAGATGGAGGAGCCTGGTAGGCTACAGTCCATGGGGTCTCAAAGAGTCGGACACAACTGAGTGACTTCACTTTCACTTTTTCCAGAGTCTCTACAAGGACTTCCTTTGCCTTCTAGGCTCTTCTCTTCTTTTCATTTACCTTCTCTTTTTCTCTTTTCTTCTTCCTTAGAACCTGGTAGTAGCTAAAGTTATTCTTTGTTCAACTGATGTTTTAAACAAAGAAAGAGAGAGAGAACTGGAGAGTCAGAAATGGATTTGTGCCAATTAGAATCTTTTCCCAATCATGTGACATGAGAAAGGGAAAATAAAAAATTAAAAACATTCAGACAGCAAATGCTGAGGGACAGGGTCTACTCTCCAAATGTTTTCCTCTGCACCTCAGTGCCAAGATCACCCCCAAACAGTCCTCAGATCCTTGTGTGTTTTCCCAACTCTCAGAACAGGTAAGGGCTACCACATTTTTAATAAATACAGTGCTCTGTCAGCAGTGTAAGCTAGTCCTGTTTAATATCTAATATCAAAAATTTCCAAATATAAAGAGCCAAAAGGAAAGAAAATGAAAGATGGGGTAATGTAATGAGGTCCAGAAACTTTCATCTATATGATTTCATTTATTTCTCACACAGTCTTGGGAGATGGTAACTATAATCTCCCTACTTACAGATACAACAACAGAGTCTTGGCTATTGTTAAGTAATTTTGCCAAAAATAGGCAACCAGTGATTGGGAGTGCTGAGATTCAAGTTCAAGTATGTCTGGCCCAAGGCCCATGGTGTTTCACTTTCTACTTCTCATTATGCAAGGAAACAAAAACTCTTGAATACAAGAAGTAAAAACCTTGCAGATTCATTGCACTTAACCTACACCTTTTCTGAAAAAATCAGAGCTAGGCACATCCAATGGTCCAAGCAACATTTGAAAGCTGGTCTTCTTACTGAAAACCTTCCCACTGAAAACCTTCCCACTGATTCCATTCTCTTACTAACAAAACAGACTTACTCGAAACAGACTTGCCTCAGCAAACTCTTAAGCCAAGTATCATGCAAAGAGGAATCAATTTTGCTATCAAGGCTTAAACACCTAGATATGCACACTGTTGTTTGACTTTTTAAAAATTTATCCTTAATGGAATCTAATCCAAAACCACCAGAGTGACAAGAAAAGATATAAAGAAAGCCCCTTTTTACCTTCATCTTCCTTTGGAACAATACGTCTGGGGCCCTTAGGAAGAATGAATGAAAAAGAACAGAGGTGTAAAATTGGCATATGACAAATTTAAGATAAAATTAGTAAACTATTAATAGGACTTCCCTGTAGCTCAAATGGTAAAGAATTTGCCTGCAGTGCAGGAGACCAGGGTTCAATCTCTGGGTTGGAAAGATCCTCTGGAGAAGGTTATGGCAATCCACTCCAGTATTCTTGCCTGGAGAATCCCATGGACAGAGGAGCCTGGTGGGCTATAGTCCATGGGGTCACAAAGAGTCAGACACGACTAAGCAACTAACACACACACACACACACACAAACATAATAGATTGTCACTCTTCTTTTATTGAAGCATAGTTGATTTACAGTGTTGTGTTAGTTTCTGGTGTACAGCAAAGTGACTCAGATATACATAGAGATATAGGTTAAAATATCTATTAATATATCTATAAGGAGAAGGGGACGACAGAGGATGAGATGGCTGGATGGCATCACCGACTTGACAGACGTGAGTCTGAGTGAACTCTGGGAGTTGGTGATGGACAAGGAGGCCTGGCGTGCCGCAGTTCATGGGGTCGCAAAGAGTCGGACACGACTGAGCGACTGAACTGACTGACTGATGTTCTTTACAGAAACGTTTCCATTATTAGTTAATACAAGGTATTAATGGGGCTTCCCAGGTAGCACAGTGGTAAAGAATCCACCTGCCAAGCAGGAAACACAGGTTTGATCCCTGGATCGGGAATATCCCTGGAGAAGGAAATGGCTACCCACTCCAGTATTCTCACCTGGAAAATCCCATGGACAGAGGAGCCTGGAGGGCTACAGTCCATTGGGCCACAAAGAGTCAAACACAACTAGTGACCGAGCACACACAAGGCATTAAATGTAGTTCCCTGGGCTAAATTTGTAAATAAAACATTTATTAAGTTCCTGTTATATGCAGAGAAATTTTTA
The DNA here is from genome assembly GCF_001704415.2 of Capra hircus. Classification (NCBI taxonomy): domain Eukaryota; kingdom Metazoa; phylum Chordata; class Mammalia; order Artiodactyla; family Bovidae; genus Capra; species Capra hircus. Next base: position 104,090,847 of record NC_030811.1, read on the forward strand.
CTTATCTGAACAAAACTAACAAGGGACCTAGAAAAACAAGAAATGTCACATAACAAACTGTAATCCTAAGAAAAGCCACTTACTTCATTAAACTTTGTGGGTCAGCATGGCACAGCTCAGTTTGGCTAAGCATTCATATTTTATATGCCTCGTGGCTATTTTCATTTTCAAAGGGTCTCCAACCCTATATCATTCATTCATGAATTCATTCATGTAACAAATATTTATTGCCTACTCAGCTCTTTTTGTTTTCTATCATTTTCCTCACAGATACACAGATTTCATAATGGGATTTACTCCTATTACTCAACCATAATTTTTTCCCCTTAAATTTCCTTTATCTTTTCCACTTCATTTCATTCAGTATATTTGTCTTCCCAACCTCACAGTTTCTTCCAGCCTTGAGGACTCACAGTGGACAAGTTTAATAGGCTGGAATCAAAGTTGAAGTCATTAGCAGGGGAAAATAGTGTGTGCTTGTGCATAAATATTTCCAGCAAGATGGAGAGAGCAGCATAGCACACACAATTACACATTTTCCCAAATTAAACTGAAAATGCAGTTGAACATTTCAAAACTCTGGCACTCAAAGTTGTTTTCACTGTTGATATAATTATACTATTGGGCAATTTAATTAATTTTGTGTTTTATTACAAAAGTTCATGATTCTGCCTAAATAGAATTAAATTAATGGAATATAAATCAGTCTGTCACATCTCCAAGAATTTTCATGAAGGGTATCTGGCTTTAATTTGTAAAATCCAGTAAAGTCTCTACATGATAAAATTAATCATCCTTCTCTCATATCATTTCATCTAAAATTCAGGTTAAAAATGAATAATTTTATGTTCTCATTAACCATTTTGTTGCAAAATACTAACATTCTTAGAGAAACATTAAATTAGACCACAGAGACAATTCAAAATGTTTGTTTAGTTGACTCCTTCTTCTTGGAAAAAAAAAAAAGAAATCAGAGAAAAATCATTAGTAGATCAGCATCAAAACACTACTATACGGTAAAGGGACTAAGGGGATTGTTTTATGTAATTGTAAGTTGATGGCTAAGAATGCCCAGGACAATAATCAGTTTATAAATTTAGTTTAAGAAAAAGAGGGTGTAATTTGCTCCTTCTTAACCTTACCCTAAAATTCCATTTCCATGCCAAAAAGCATCTCTTCAAAAAGTTGTGTAACGTGGTGGTTTCCATCAAGATCATTTCAACCCAGAAATGTACTGTTTTACCCAAAATTCTCACTCTACTATATCACAGTAACATTACTTTCCTTCTCCACTCTACCCCTCCTTCTTTCTCCATCCCTCTCATTCCTCCCCCCCCCCATCTCTAACGGATTGCAGATTACTCTTTTCAACACCCCTATTAAATAGCTAAGCAAATACCACAGTCATCAGTTAGTTCAGTTCAGTTCAGTCGCTCAGTTGTGTCCGACTCTTGGCGACCCCATGAATCGCAGCACCCCAGGCCTCCCTGTCCATGTCAGTTAACAGATGAGAAAATTGAGACTTGGACTGCTGAATGACTTTGAGAGTAGTTTAGGGTAGGAAAAATACTGAAGAATTTGAAGTCAGGGGTCCCAGATTCTATTCCTTACTACCCCTGCAGTGAGCTAGGTGCTCCTGGATTTGACAGCTCTTCATTTTTCAGCTCATTTTCTTTAGCAATAAGATGAAACTTAGTATAAATCAACTGTAAAGTACATTTCAGCTCTAAATTATAAGCCTTGTCCAACACTGAGAGAATGAGTATTAGGAAGTATGTGTGTGTATGTGTAAGTGTGTGTGTGTATGTGTATGTGTGTGTGTGTGCATATGTGCTCTCAGTAATGTCTGACTCTGCAACACTATGGACTGTAGCCTGCCAGACTCCTCTGCCCATGGGATTCTCCAGGGAAGAATACTGGAGCGGATTGCCATTTCCTCTTCCACGGGATCTTTCTGACCCAGGAATTAAACCCCCTCTCCTTAGTCTCCTACATTAGCAGGTGGATTCTTTATCACTGTGCAACCAAGGAAGTCCAGGAATTAGGCTGCATGCACGTGTGTGCGTGTGTGCACACATGCTTAGCCACTCAGTCATGTCTGACTCTTTGCGAGCCTTTGGACTATACCCCACCACGCTCCTCTGTCCATGGAATTTTTCAGGCAAGGATACTGGACTGGAGCAGGTTGTCAGGTCATTCTCCAGGGGATCTTCCCGACCCAGGGATAGAACCCACGTTTCCTGTGTCTCCTGCATTGCAGGCAGATTCTTGACTCACTGAAACACTGGGGAGAATTAGGATACAGGTCTTCAATTACTCATCCAGTCCTCTATCCACTGCTTAAGTCAACAAACCTGAAAGTCAAAGATCCTCCCTGCCTCTTTGGAACATCTTTGTTCATCATCTCCCCTCAAAACAATCCAACAGACTATGAAGGTAAAAGGGCAAAATATGTGAAATTTCATTAGACATCAATTCATTCAGACCCTGATATTATTTCTGTGGGCCAGCAATTACCTTAATAACTTTTTAAAAATGTATCAATTCAGTTAAAACAAAGCTCAAAGAAGGAAATAAAAAGATTTAGTATGACATTATTAAGAGCTGCTCCAGGAACCTGGCCCAACCTTAAACAAGTAAGTGAACTGGAACTGGTCTGAATAATTCCTAAATTTGTTTATAGTTCTGAAAATTTTAATTGTTTCAATCAATGGCAATGAAGATTATAGAAATGCTTGCCTTAGTCTTCAAAGAAACACACATACACACACACAGATAAAAATAGCCTGCACCTAGTCTTTGCCAAGGGCTTCCCAGGTGGCATTAGTGGTAAAGAACCTGTCTGCCAATGCAGGTAGACTTAAGAGACACAGGTTCGACCCCTGGGTCAGGAAGATCCCCTGGAGGAGGACACAGCAACCCACTCCAGTATTCTTGCCTGGAGAATCCTATGGACAGGGGAGCCTGACAGGCTACAATCCATAGGGTAGCATAGAGTCGGACACAACTGAAACAAGCGACTCAGCACGCATGCACGCAGTCTTTGCCAGAAGACTGCGAAGCAAGGGTAGATATGCAAGTATTTTACGTGGATCCTCACTGAGCACTCAGTCCAAAAAGAATGCCAAGAAAATCTAAGCATGAACAATGAGGGAGAGTGCCAGTAGCTATGAGACCTAATGGACCAATGAAATTGGTTTGCCTGCTTTCTGAGGCTTCTTTCAGATGTTTTTGGAGAAAAAAAAATTCGCCAAGAATTAGGGCAATGAAAAGCATCCTACCAATGAAAAATATGGTATGTGACTAGACCCTCAGTTTCTCAACTATGTCAAGGATTTGGGCCTCCAGGCCGAGCTGTCACAGGCACCATGATTCTTAACAACGTAGCTTGATAAATGTTTTCTCTGTCAGAGTACCAATTCTGACCCAGCATATACTAGTCACAGGCAGTATCTACAGATTGTTTCTTTCCCCCATTTAGGAAGAAGCTCTAGAACTGCGTGAGAAAATTAAACTACTCAGACCAGAGAAGCAGAGATTTGTTTCATTTGCATCTGTTGCCAATGGCTGTAAATGGCTATAACACAAAGGATATTTCTTTAAAGCTACAAGAAGTTAAGTGAAAAGGCCAAGAAGTAATGACTCTTCCATAATGAAAGAGTTCAAAAATACCTCTTAAAACCCATTTTTGAATGCACAGAACCCATAGCTCCTACAAAATGTTTTTAGAGGTCCATCTGCTGAGCATCAATATTCAATTGAGCTTTATGGATATAAGAGATCCTCTCTATTCGACACATGAGGTACACTGTTCGGAAGTATACCTATGGTAATCTGCTACTATTCTGACAATTTAATATAGTTTGAGTTGAAGAGTTTATTTAGACAGTGGTGGGGGGCAGTGGTGCAAACGGAGAGTTAGAAATCATTGGCAAGGAAGTAAATTGAAAATATAAATCAAAAGCAAATCTTTGTTTTCAGCAAGCTGGACTTTAATAAATGAATAGATATAAGAGGGCAACCATGGCTTAAATTATAAGTCTCATAAAGCCAAAATTTTGTTTCCTTTTATAGTTAATTTAATATAGCTTTATGAATTCAAATACACAGAGTATGAGAAATAGAAAATCAAACATTTTTGTTTTAGTTCGTTTTTCTGCTCAAAATCAAATAAGCCAGAAAAATAGTGATGTTTTCAAGCCTGTCGAATTCCTTTTCCACCATGATTCACTGATCCCTGCGATGTCATGTCTGGCCTGGAAGAGAAGCAGATGTCATTCCAATAAGACCTCTGTTTCCTTGAACCTGCATCTTCATTCATCATTTTTGGCACATGCTGAGCACACACAGCCACTTGGACCAGACTCAAGGTCCCACTGCCTCTGAATTCTAAAGAGATGGGCAGATTACTGTATAAAATTGCTCAAACTACAGAAACCTTGAAATCAAGTAATAATGGTGAACAATCACAAAATTATTTATATTACTCCTGACTGGGGAATAATTAATGAGTTAATCAGTTATCACCAGGATGAACCAGAATTCTTTATCTCCTTTTACAAATGTTATGCTTTTAGGTAAGATCCCTCTAAATCAGTATATTAGGTTTTCACCCTTATGCAGACAGGGAGTGGCAGAATAGTGAAATCCTGTGTTTCTTAATTTCTCTTCCTGGCAAGGTGAAAGTTAGCAGACTTGAGTTCTGTCTCCAACATGTGTGACTGAGGTAAGACATTTAACTATCCTGTGCCTCAGCATCACCACTTACAAAATAAATTGCCAGCACCTAGCTTTCCTTCCTTCCCATTTCAGAGCAGAGGCTCTATCTAGAAAAGTACCTGATGACTTAACAAGAATGGTGAGTACCTTTCCAAAGAACGGTTCTTTTCTGTAAGAATCAGCAAATAAATGATTGGCAAAGAAACAGCCCTTAGGACACATGGAAAGAAAACTCCACATCTCATATTTGGTTTGAACAAATGACAAGCACACCAATGTGTATTGTATCAAGCCACTTTTTATTTTATAGGTGAGTGGCTTCCAATAGCATCTGATATTTAATATTGGCCCAGACACTTTTGGAAGAAGTGACAAAAAGTGGACGCTGATAAATATCTGGCAATTTCCTCTCAACTTGTGCTCACAAATGACTTGTGAATGTTAAAATTCTGGGCTGAACACTACTCAAATTCTGGCCCTCTCTGAGAAGTGTCATTCTATTTGGACAATGAATGTAACTCGGGCCACTAAGACTCTGCAGACAGTATACAGAAAGAGGGAAGTCTGTTCTCATTGTGAGCTGAAATGCCCTGGTTTGGAAATAAAGCTTTACCTTTCACCCTTCCGCTAAAGCTGTTAACAGCCTTCATTTCCATTAAAAGATCCACTCCTTTCCTTTTTCAATGGCACCACAAAGGAAAATAGGACCAGAGGTTACTCATCAAGACACAATATTCAGTATGTCCATTTTCTCCCCGTATGGAATATTACGTCAGCTGATTAAAGTCTTGGAATCAAGACTTTAATCAAAGTGGTCACAAGTTGATCTTTAGTTTAAGCCAATTCATTTTCCCTTCAGCCCTATACTACAGTTTTGCAAACACAGCTTGCAAAAGGAGAGTACCCCTTTTGATGAATTTATACATAGAATAATAACATAATTCATAGAATAATTCAGTACTCATTTGGGATTGTACAGAAAGCATGGCACAGCATACCATTACAAGTTTACTCTTGATAATTTGAGACAAAGATATTCAGCCCATCTGTCCACAATTCACTCCACAGTACATAGCGACTCAAATGATGAAATCAGTAGTAAAAGACTTCTCGACTCCATTTTTTAAAAATTATCCTTGTCTTTTGCATTTACCAAAGAAAAAAGATTTCTACACAATGTTTTTCCATATCCATTTCCCATCTCTGAAACACAATTTACCACAAGCACATAAATACAAGGCAGTGGCTCCTAAGGGTGAATATCTAGCATGGTAATCCCCAGGAATAGAGAAATACATGATTTACAAAAAAAATGTTACATCGCCCAGTGGGGATGTTAAATCTGGTTTCATCATTGAGACTCCAGTGAACACTGATTGCTAGAAAAGCTGCCTCATCCTTCCTGCCTTTCCTATAAGCAAGCAAATTTCTGTGCTCCTTTTTAAAGGGCCCTTTTGTACTCACTCTTAATTTTGAGTATATCATAGACTGAGGGATAAGAGACACAGTAGAAAATGGAAAGAAGACTTGGTGGCTAAAACATATCATCAGAGAATCTTCTGCATCCTTCTCCATGAATTGTCCTAATACTACCGCTTCTTCAGTCATTAGCCGCTTAACATGGAAAAGAACTAAGGGCCCAGAAAAGATGAGGAATTGTGTAGCCAGGAAAGAGAAGTGCACAACGAAGCGGAGACGGGCTTTGTTCTAGACCCTGTAGGGGTTAAAACTGACCATCCCCTTTAAACTCTAAACACCAAAGACACAGAAAAGTGTCCATTATTTCGTTGTTCACTCACAATCTGCCAAGCCACAAAGACAGTCCTCTATATTTTTCTTTCAAAATTATGTACAGAGTATATATTAGAAACATCATTCACTTTTGGAATTTATCAGTACCAATATCATGATAGTCTTCAAATCAATTAGATCCCACACAACTCAGTAATCCCTAAGCTGAGGAAGTTTAATAAATAAAACATTGAATTTTCTTAAAGCAAATGGTTCTTTACATGCTCTGGATTAAGAGCATATTTGTACTTTACAATATTTAGGAAAACACCCCCACCACAAAACGCCCTGTTAGGGATATACAGACATCTTGGAAACTGAGACATCTCCATACTTTTTTTTTCAGTGGTTATTCATGACTCCTATTTGTTTGGTTGGTTGGTTGTGTTTTTTTTTCCCTTTTGGTCTCTTTTCTGCTGATTAAAATATTTAGAGTCATTTTCACATGTTGAGTAACTAAGAAAGCAGACGATCATGCCAACTGTTCAGCATATTGAAAAGGGTAATATTTTTGTGATGATAGTTTCTAAATATAGAATAGATGCAAATACTGAATATTTTCTCTCCCCCTCCTCCTCTCCCTCACCCCCTCTCCTTCCAATTCAATGGAAAGAAAAAAGCATCTTTGAAAAGAAACATGATGATTTCTATCTTTCAGTCCCTTTTAGTTTCCAGACTGGAGTGAAATGTTTGGCCCATCACACTGTTTCTTTCCTTGTTCTTTCACATTGGACTTGGCAATGATTTCTTCGGATACGACACTAAACCAGTAAAAGCACAAGCAACAGAAGCAAAAATCAACAAGTGGGGCTATATTGGATTTAAAAGCTTCTGCACAACAAAAATAGCAATCAACAAAATGACAAGGCAACCTAATTTGCAAACTATATATCTGATAAAGGGATTGCATTCAAAATACACTCTACAAGGAACTCATACAACTCAACAACAAAATGACAATCTGACTTTAAAATGGGCAGAGGACTTGAATGGACATTTTTCCCAAAGACATGCAAAAGACCAACATATACATAAAAAGTGTTCCACATCACTAGTCATCAGTGAAATGTAAACCAAAATCAGAATGAGATATAAACTCACACCTGTTAGAATGGCTATTATCAAAAAATAAAGATATAAATGCCAGTGAGGATGTTGGGGGAAAAAAGGGAACCTCAGCATACCATCAATGGGAATGCAAATCAGTACAACCACTCAGGGAAAAATATGGAGACTTTTCAAAAATTAAACATAGAGTTACCACATGACCTAGCAATCCCACTTCTGGGAATATAGTGAAAAACTATGATATCACAATCTCAAAGAGATATGCACACTCCAATGTCCCCTGAAGCACTAGTCACAAGAGCCAAGACATGGAAACAACCTCAGTGTCTGCTGTCAGATGCACGGACACAAACAAGTGAGATATCTATACAGACACACACACACATACACAATGGGACAATTATTCAACAAATAAAAAAAGAAGATCCTGCCTTTGTGACAACGTGGACTTCAAGGGCATTATGCTAAGTGAAATAAGTCATATAGAGAAAGACAGATGATCTTACTGATTTGTGGAATCTAAAAACATCAAACTCATCAAATCAATGAGTAGAACGGTAGTTGCTGGGGCTGAGGGGTGGGAAAACGGGGAGAGGTTTGTCAAAGGGTACAAACGCTCAGTTACAAGTTGCAGGGATGGATCTAATGTATGCTATGTGCTCAGTCACTTCAGTTGAGTCTGACTCTTTGAGACACAGGCTGTAGCCCGCCAGTCTCCTCTATTCATGGGCTTCCCCAGGCAAGAATACTGGAGTGGGTTGCCATGCCCTCCTCCAGGGGATCTTCCTTACCTAGGGATCAAAGCTGTGTCTCATGTCTCCTGCATTGGCAGGTGGGTTCTTTACCATTAGTGCCACCTGGGAAGTCCAATGTACACTAACGTGAAGTCGCTCAGTCGTGCCCGACTCTTTGCAACCCGTGGACTGTAGCCCACCACGCTCCTCCAGCCATGGGATTTTCCAGGCAAGAGTACTAGAGTGGGTTGCCATTTCCTTCTCCAGGGGATCTTCCCAACGCAGGGATCGAACCTGGGTCTCCCACGTTGTAGGCAGACGCTTTACCATCTGAGCTACCAAGGAAGTTTTTAATGTCAAAAGCAGAGACATTACTTTGCTGACTAAGGTCCGACCAGTCAAGGCTATGGTTTTTCCATTGGTCATGTATGGATGTGAGAGTTGGACTGTGAAGAAAGCTGAGTGCCAAAGAATTGATGCTTTTGAACTGTGGTGTTGGAAAAGACTCTTGAGAGTCCCTTGGACTGCAAGGAGATCCAACCAGTCCATTCTGAAGGAGATCAGCCCTGGGATTTCTTTGGAAGGAATGATGCTAAAGCTGAAACTCCAGTACTTTGGCCACCCATATGAAGAGTTGAGTCATTGGAAAAGACTCTGATGCTGGGAGGGATTGGGGGCAGGAGGAGAAGGGGACGACCCAGGATGAGATGGCTGGATGGCATCACCGACCCGATGGATGTGAGTCTGAGTGAACTCCAGGAGTTGGTGATGGACAGGGAGGCCTGGCGTGCTGCCATTCATGGGGTTGCAAAGAGTCGGACACAACTGAGCAACTGAACTGAACTGAACTGAAGGTGACCATAATTAACAATACTATATTATAAACTAGAAAGTTGCTGTGAGAGTAGAGCGATAATATTCTCACTAAAACAACAAGAACAACAATGAAATGGTAATTATATGAGGTGAGGGATATATTAACAAACCATATGGTGGTAAATATTTCCCTATATATGTATATGTGTGCGTGTGTGTGTGTGTGCGCTAAGTCACTTCAGTCATGTCTGACTCTTTGTGACCTTATGGACTCTAGCCTGGCAGGCTCCTTTGTCCATTGGATTCTTCAGGCAAGAATACTGGAGTGGGTTGCCATGTCCTCCTCCAGGGCATCTTTCCATCCCAGGGATCGAACCCACGTCTCTTATGTCTCCTGCATTGGCAGATGGGTTCTTTACCACTAGCGCCACCAAAATCATCATATTCTACATTCTATCTTTAAATGTATACAATGTTATATGTCAATTATGTCTCAATAAAGCTGAGGAAAAAAAAAAGACTATGAGAGAGAACCAGCTCCAACAGACATAAGATAAAGATAAAGAAACCAGAGAGCAACTTGCCAACCTCTGCTGGATCATAGGAAAAGAAAGAGAATTCCATAAAAACATCTACTTCAGCTTTATTGACTATGTTAAAGCCTTGGACTATGTGGATCACAACAAACTGGAAAATTCTGCAAGAGATGGGAATATCAGACCACCTTACCTGCCTCCTGCAAAATCTGTATGCAGGTCAAGAAGCAACAAACAGTTAGAACTAGACAAGGAAAAACAGACTAGTTCCAAATTGGGAAAGGAGGATGTCAAGGCTATATATTGTCACCCTGCTTGTTTAACTTATATGCAGAGTACATCATGAGAAACGCTGGACTGGAAGAAGCACAAGCTGGAATCAAGATTGCCGGGAGACATATCAATAACCTCAGATATGCAGATGACACCACACTTATGGCAGAAATGAAGAGGAACTAAAGAGCCTCTTGATGAAAGTGAAAGAAGAGAGTGAAAAAGTTGGTTTAAAACTCAACATTCAGAAAACAAAGATCATGGCATCCGGTCCCATCACTTCATGGCAAATAGATGGGGAAACAGTGGAAACAGTGTCAGACTTTATTTTGGGGGGCTCCAAAAGCAGATGGTGATTGCAGCCATGAAATTAAAAGACGCTTGCTCCTTGGAAGAACAGTTATGACCAATTTAGACAGCATATTAAAAAGCAGAGACATTACTTTGGCAACAAAGGTCCATCTAGTCAAAGCTATGGTTTTTCCAGTGGTTATGTATGGATGTGAGAATTGGACCATAAAGATGGCTGAGTGCCAAAGGATGGATTATTTTGAACTGTGGTGTTAGAGAAGACTCTTGAGAATCCCTAGGACTGTAAAGAGATCACATCAGTCAATCCTAAGGAAATCAATCCTGAATATTCATTGGAAGGACTGATGCTGAAGCTGAAGCTCTAATACTTTGGCCACCTGATGCAAAGAGCTGACTTATTAGAAAAGACTCTGATACAGGGGAAAGTTGAAGGCCGGAGGAGAAGGGGACAATAGAGGACAAGATGGTTGGATGGCATCACCAACTCAACAGACATGAGTTTGAGCAAACTCTGGGAGATGGTGAAGGACAGGGAAGCCTGGCATGTTGCAGTCCATGGGGTCACAAAGAGTCAGACATGACTGAGTGACTGAACAACAAGAAGAAGACTGCCTTTTTAATTAACACAGTGTGGTACTGGTGCATACAGAGGCAAACAGACCAATGGATGAGAAACAGATGCAAGGATATTCAGTATATGAAAAAGCCATCATCTGAAATCACCAAAGCAAATGTAGAATTTTAAACAAATGTTGCCAGAATATCTGGTTAGCCATTTGAAAAATAAAATTGGACTGATACAACACCATACGTAAGACATAAATGTAAAATGGATCAGGGTTCTAAATGTAAAAAAGTAAAACCAAATATGTGCAAGAAGAAAATATGGATAATTATATATTATCTAGGTGTAGACTAAAGTTTTATATGACTCAAAATCAAGAAATAATAAAAAAAGTTGATAAATATGGTCCGATTAAGTAAATTTATTATGAAAGAAGGAAATTTTGATACATACTAGAACATGGATGAATCTAGAGGGCTTTATGCTAAGAGAAATAAGTGCCATCACCAAAGGACAAATATTATAAGACTCTACTTATATGAGATACTTAGAGTAGTCAAATTCAAAGAGACAGAAAGCATAATGGTATTTGCCAGGGCCTGGAGGGAGGGAGAAATAGAGAGTTGTTGTTTAATGGATATAGACAGAGCTTCAGTTTTGCAAGATGAAAAGAGCTCTGGAAATTGCTTGCTCAACAATGCGAAGATACTTAACAACACTGAACTGTACACTCAAAAGTATCTCAAAACGAAGATAGTAAGTTTTATGTTATATATATTTTACCACAGTGAAAAATAAAAATGAAATTTTTACAAAATTTTAACTGTCCCTGCGAGAAACTGGCACAAATTAGATTCCCAGGGAACAATACCTCATGAAATGTTCCCAGAAAAACAAAGTAAGAAACATACTCATGTCCTGCACCGTCAGATGGAGCAATCTGCATTGACGCCTCTTACCTAGGAGGGTCCACTTAACTTCAGTGCGTACATTTGCAAAACACAAGAGAATGTGTGAAGTGCTTCTGGTATCAATCCCCACAGCCACCTCACCCTATCCCCCACTTTTTTTTAATGCTTTATCAGGCACCAACTTCTATCATCCCATGAAAACTGGAAAAACCAAGACATGCCTACAGGATGTGTACTATAAAAACAGATCAAGCATTTGCACAGAGGCATGGAAAATACTATCTTCTGCCCTCATCCACTACACACTATATGACTTTGCCTAATTGCTTGAATTATCCATTATGAATAGCCCCTGAGTAGAGGTGCGAAAAAAAATAAAAACCTATTAAATCAACATCATGTATTCACATTCCTAGTCTCAAGGCCATGCAGAGCCCTAAAAAAAAAAGATGTAAACCATGATGAAGGATCAAGGGTGTCAATCAGGTTCTAGCCCATCAAGAACCGAGACATTAAGGAAGAAATTAGTGCCTTTGGAAGACGTAAGAAAATAAAAAATCGAATCGGAAGAATATTTAATAGGTCCACAGGAGCAGCTGTTTGAACTTTCATCGGGGATAGTAAGACATCTAGAGAAAAACGTATCAAAAAGACCGAATGGGTTTGTCAGCATAGAAACCAAGGATTCGGAGAGGCAAACAAGATGATGCATGCTCAGAACTCCCACGGATAGGAAGACACAAGACAGAAAAAGGGAACCTTTGACTACTCTGGGTTCTACTATGCCTCTTATGAAGTAACTCCAAAGTCAAATACATATACATATGTGTACACATACATACATATATGTATATAGTTGTTGTTTAGTCACTAAGTTGCATCCAACTCTTTTGCAACCACAGGGACTGTAGCTGGCCAGGCTCCTCTGTCCACAAGATTTCCCAAAAGAGAATACTGGAGTGGGTTGCCATTTCCTTCTCCAGGGAATCTTCCTGGACCAGGGATTTAACCGACATCTCCTACATTAGCAGGTGGATTCTTTATTGCTGAGTTACCAGGGAAACCATATGTATAAATGGCTTACATATACATATATACATATGTATATACACATATATGTATATATGTATATGAAGTTTTGTTGTTGTTCAGTCGCTCAGTCATGTCTGACTCTTTGCAACCTGATGGACTGCAGCACACCAGGCTTCCCTGTCCTTCACCATCTCCCAGAGTTTGCTCAAACTCATGCCCATCGAGTCAGTGATGCATCCAACCATCTTATCCTCTGTTGTCCCCTTCTCCTCTGGCCTTCAGTCTTTTGCTTGAGTCAGCTCATCGGGTGGCCAAAGTACTGGAGCTTCAGCTTTAGCATCAGTCCTTCCAATGAATATTCAGGATTGATTTCCTCTGGGATTGACTGGTTTGATCTCTTTACCATCCAGGGGACTCTCAAGAGTCTTCTCCAAGACCGCAGTTCGAAGATATCAATTCTTCAGTACTCAGCCTTCTTCATGGTCCAACTCTCACATCCATACATGACTACTGGAAAAGTCATAGCTTTGATTATACAGCTTCAGAATATGTGTGTATAAAGTTTTGGTTACCAGTTGGATTCTCCAGAGTTACCATAATGAAAGAAAAGTGGTCTGAATAATGTTTCAGATATTCTCCTCACAGCAAAAGCACATTATCGACAACCCTGTATGCAAGACAGCAAAAGAGACACAGATGTGTATAACGGACTTTTGGACTCAGAGGGAGAGGGAGAGGGTGGGATGATTTGGGAGAATGGCATTCTAACACGTATACTATCATGTAAGAATCGAATCGCCAGTCTATATCTGACACAGGATACAGCATGCTTGGGGCTGGTGCATGGGGATGACCCAGAGAGATGTTATGGGGAGGGAGGTGGGAGGGGGGTTCATGTTTGGGAACGCATGTAAGAATTAAAGATTTTAAAATTAAAAAAAAATAAATTTAAAAAAATTTTTTTAAAATAAAAATAAAAATAAAAAAAAGCACATTATCAACTTGATCTTCTTGTTACAGTGAGTCTATTTCTTAGAGTTAACACTGGTAATGTTCAGTCTCTGGGCCCTGGACCAAAGCAATTCTCCATGCAGGTACCACCCTGCAGGACCTGTGAGTGGCTAATAAACCAGTCCTTTTCTATCTGCTTTTTCCATCACTGTATAGTACAAATATTTTAAATGTCACCAAATTTTTAAATAAAGAGTATGGGATACATTCCATGAGCACATTATGGTAGTGAACTCTGTCTACCCAAGTTCATGAAGACCCTGAATGTCCCATAAGAAACAGAGCATAAAAGATGGGAATGATTTTCTTGCCTATTCAACAATTTTCTAATCATAAGCCTTTCATAAAGACTGGTAATCAACCTTTCTCAGCCACTGAAGATTAAGTTGTATATAAGATGACCATATAATTTATTATCTATACCACAACACTTTTGAAAGTAGTGAGAAGGTATTTTTGATATAGATGATAGGCATAAAACAAGACTGCCTCAAGCAAATGGGTATATTATCATCTTTGTCTTATGGCCTTGATCATTGAATATTCATAATATATCTACTCAGAGAATACTCATGACTAATACACTCTACAATTTAAAAAACAGTTGGAAGTTTTTGAAACAGAGAGATCTCAATTCATTATTCAAAAAGCAAGATAATCTCCCAAAGACAAGAAAACTTGTGATGACATTGGTCTGCTCATCTTACCAAAAATAATTTGTTCAGCTCAAGGTTAGTAAGAAAAAGGAACTCCTACTGCTGCTGATAAAGCCATCTGTGCTTCGGAAACGGCTGACAGGTGCCTCCAGAAGAAGCAATCAAAAGTCATTAACGATCAAAACCATGACAATTAAATATAAGGATCTATCAGAGTCTTATTATCCACATTTCAATGAAAAGAATTCAAACACCATCTCTCTCAAAAGAGCAGTTACTTTACTTCCTAAGTTCATTGGTTGCACTCTGTTATGAGGGTTCTCAACCCTCATTTCCTGACTGACCTACAAGGAAAGGAACAGTGATAATAATTAGAATAAGCTTGAGCCCTTAAAATTTTTCAAAAGCACATTCTCTCATCGCAGATTTTTCAGCCCGACTGTATTCTGGGAAGATCTGGCATTTTTAAAAGTTCAAAGTTGAAAGCCCACATTCTATAAATAAATCTACAATGAAGTGCTAAAAGGTTTATTTCTGATTTCTTATTTCACAAACTAGGAACTAAGTGTAAAAATATTGGGTCATAAAATGCTTAAAAAGTAGATTACTAGAAACTAATAGAATACATTATTATCTATTGAGCCAATGATGGGTCAAATGGCATTTTGAATCCTTGCAGAGAATATGAATATGACCTTCATGTATACCATTTACAGAAAGCAATTTTATTTACATTTTTAAATCCACATAAAGGTGAAGGATGATACTGCTGCAAAATGGAACATTTAATTTTTTTTGCCCCAAGGCATAACTGAGCTCTCCCAAGGTCAAATGTAGTACAAGACTGAAACGAAGCCAGACTCTCTACCCTCATCTCATGCCACAGGGCTTCCACTTTGGGCAGGAATATCTTGGATCTACTTTTATTCTTCAGAAATAGAAAAAATCCTAAATTCAACACAGACTGAGTAATTCTGTAAAATATTTTGTGAGCATTTTTCTATTTTACTTTTAAGTCACATATCCAACCCACAGTAAAAATGCCTATGCTAAGCTAGTTAAAGGTTTGGGGCTATCTTGACTATAAGGTATTAAGCTAGACCGATTTTTAAAACTTTCTTAGTTTGCATTAATGTGCAAAGATTTTGCTTATAAAATAAAATGGGAAATAATATAGGTTTGCATCCTCTGTTGTACCTGACCAGCTGTCAGAAAAATAAGACTCTCAAAGATAAATGCCATTAGAAAAACTAGAGTATATGCCTCATTAATACATGTGGTTGTATGCATGTGTGTGCTAAGTTGCTTCAGTCTTGTCTGACTCTTTGGGACTCTGTGGACTGTAATCCTCCAAGCTACTCTATCCACGGGATTCTCCAGGCGAGTACTAGAGTGGGTTGCCATGTCCTCCTCCAGAGGATCTTCCCGACCCAGGGATCAAACCCACATCTCTTGCATTGTCTCCTACACTGCAAGTGGATTCTTTATCACTGAGCCACTGAGGAAGCCCAGTGATATTAACGGTAACTCATTGATATTAATGGTAGCCAGAGAACTAACTTTTTTAAAAAGCAATGCAAAAACCGGGCACAGTATTTGGCTCAGGTTGTAAACAAGAAAGATTTTATCTTTTGCAGTCATCTCCACACCTTCCCCACTCTCAAGTCAAATCCAAGACACAAAATACTGTCTCTTTGTAGGAACCCTTCCTTAGTACCCAGAACAATGCCTTGGAAGAAAGCATATGGCAGCCTACAGGAGATATTTTGAGCAGCATATGGGACGGGTGCTGTCTCTCATCCCGCTAAACTATTTCATCTAGTACTTCTGGGGGGGTTAATGTGCTACTACATCCAAGCGTGCAGCTAGAATGAACTTCAGAGCAGAAAAGCAGCTTGTATCCCCTGTCCAGATGTCCTTGGACTTTAAAACCCAGTGGGCTGTACATTTGCATTACCTTGTATGCAAATTCTAAAAGAATGTCAAGTGTTAAAAGTAAATAAAAGCAAATAGTGTCCAAAAATTAATCAATACTTAAAATTAGATCTTAATAACTGTCCACAGTGCTTGCCACCTAAAATTAAAACATCACAAGAATTCTCATTTCAATTGGGCAATCTGTTCATTGGGCCTGCCACTGAATCATCTCTTCATATCTGTAAGCACTTGGATAGTTGTTGTAGAAATGTAGGCCATTTTCTTTTGTTTTAATCACAATGGTTACTATTCCCATTAAATTCATAAGGCGTACTGGGCAGCCCTGGGCAAACTATACAGCAGTCAACCAGCTACAAGAAGGCAACAAAAGATGGGCTCGGTCTTAGGGTCGAGATGTATGTCATCCCTGGAACAGCTGTGCTGGGAGCATGGGAACCTGGTTCATAAACCTTTCCCTCCTCCTTCTTCCTTTACTATTGATTTGCCACTGCTATGTGCCAGCCACCTTTCTAAGCTCTCTGAAGCATATTATTGAGGTTAATACTCAATAACAACTCTGTAGAGTAGGAGGTAGTGTTAGCCTCATTTTACAGGTTAGGTAATTAAGATTTGAGAGGTTAAAAAGTTTGCCCAAGGTCATAGAATTAAGAAAATACCTTGTCATTCTCTTTTCTTCTAATGAGGCTTTCCTGATGGCTCAGATGATAAAGAATCTGCCTGCAATGCAGGAGACTCAGGTTCACTCCCTGGGTTGGGAAGATTCCCTGGAGAAGAGAATGGCAACCCACTCCAGTATTCTTGCCTAGGAAACTCCATGGACAGAGGAACCTGGTGGGCTACAGTCCATGGGGTCACAAAGAGTTGGACACCACAGAGTGACTAACACTCTAACTTTTTCACTTTCTCCTAATAAGTGTTTTACCAATATCTTTTCCCTTAAGAATTGAAGTGAGAGGTAAGAGAGAGGAAAGAAAGGAAGAAGAGAGATTTGAATTGACTGAACAGGGCCTATTTTCTCTCTCCTGTGGCCAAGTCTTTACTGGACCAGGAAGCCCCCTACTTTCTCATCATAACTCTCCCGTTCCTACCATGAATTCAGTGTTGACACTGCATAGGCGCCAGGATATCATCCACCTAGCTTGCAGTAGTGGTCTCTGGGAGTATATCAGCCATCTCTGGGTATGTCGATTTTCTGTTAAAACTTCTCATTTTTTTTAGCGTTTGTCTGGGGGGCCAAGGGGGGAAACCATCAATCTGAGAAACATGCAAATCCATCTGGTCACACATTAATTAGAGCCGTTCTAATTGTGAAGGATTTCAGTCAAGAATGCAAGGTAGGAGTAAACCTCTCAGGCCAAAGCAGTTACTTTTCACGCTTCCACACTCTAGAGCCTTTCAGCCTGACAGCAGAGCTGCAGATCCGGAAAAGGTGCTCAGCTCACATGTGCTGCTGCCAGATCTGCTTTAGTCTGATAATGGCTAGAGATGGTGGCTGTCTCTGGTACAGCTATTCATAACTCTGCCTTATTAAATGCAAAGAAGTAAGGTTGAAAATATAACACAAGGCACTCATCATTCAATTACATATTTCTTGTGAAAGAGGCAAAAACTCTGCCATGTTCTGCAAAATCTCAACATCAATAGCAATTAAATTTCACATCAAGACCCGAGAAATACTACACTAACTACACATGAATAACGTCTTTTCACATGCAGTGGTTTGCATCTTTCTGCGCATTTAATTCTGTAAGACAGTAAATGATGGTGCCCTGGTACAAAAAACTATTCACAAATTAATTGGAAAAAATATGTGAGTAAAGGTATTTTATATTTCCAATTTCAGAGGCCATGTAGTCAGTCCTATTACCAACACCATAGCTGCTCCAACAACAAATCACAACTCATCATTCAACAATTCAGTCTTAGAATCAAACCTGGAATTAATGGTGGCATTTTCATTGAAAACTTCTCAAACAAAAGTATAATGAATCTCATGTAATCCAACACATGTTTTAAAGAGTATTCCATCAAATATTGAGCAGCATTAGTAATGCATGTAGATGACTGGTAAACTAGAGAACTGTTTCTCATTTAGAGGAGATGTTAACACAGTAGTCTAGTGGCCATTTTTACAAGGAGAAAAAACAAAGTATGACTATTCTAGAAGTTTACCCAGTAAACTCCAAGCAAAGTGGGGGGAAAGAGGAAGAAGATTTTGAAAATGTCACTATGCTTTCACGCTGTGTATAATTAAATTCTCAGGTCAATAAAGTAGGAGGGAAAAAAACGGCTTCATTTCCCAAATGAAATGCACAGTAAGGAAAAAAATATCCATAGTGGGGCTTATGGCTTGTCTTTGAGATCATAAACCAAATAACAGATTAAAGAAAAATGTCATCTTTAACATATGTTTGGAGGGAAAAAAGAATGAGGATTTCTTGTTTTTCTAAATTTTGCCCACATGAATGAAAAACAAGAAGAGATTTATTTTAATAATTTCACTGTATTCAGAAAGTCTATTTTTATGAAGTTTGATGCCAACTTAAAACATACTGCATAGAGCAGTGCAGTATCAAGCACTAGATTCCATTTTCTTATTCAAAAATGCATATAGAATATCTAGTTATACAACGCCAATAAGTATATTGTTGATCATTTTAAACAAAACAAAAAGGCAATATTGGAGGGTATTTTGTGTGTGTGTGTGTGTGTGTGTGTGTGTGTGTGTGTGTGTAACTTCATGGTAACTCATGGATCTCTTTGCAATCTGCTAAGTCAATAAATGCATCTTTCCTAAAATTTCGATTATGTACTTTGATGTTGCCTTCGAACCTTATAATCAGTTTCAAAACTGTCCAAGTACATAAAAGAAGAAGCAGCCTTAGGACTAGCACATCAGTGAACAAAGGTCAACAATAAATTTCCTTCGCGTTGTCAAACTCACTCAAAACAAATATTTCACCGAACCATTTACAACTACTGATTGCACACCAAACCTGACTTTATATTCTTCCTATTTTAAATAGATGTGATTTTTTACAAGGGCTTCACAAGTTAGAGCTTGTGAATGTAAAGCAGTCCATTAATTTTATATAAGCTGTTTTATATACCTGTGGGCCTCTAATAGCATTCAGCTACAAGGTTACAAGGAGAAGTATCATTTTCCAAAGTTCTGTTGGAGAGGTTGGCATATATATACTTCACTAAAATTCCAGCTATCGTGCCAATAGCTCTTCCTCACCCAAGCTGTGTTCATTCTACAGCTGAAAATACTGGCATAAAGAGAAGAACAGTGGAGTATCAGGTACTAGATCCCATCAAGGAAATGGTACTGTCAGAATCAAGTTGGAATTTTCAAGTCCAACAACTTACAGAAAGAAAAGAGTTCCCCCATTATAATTTTCCATGGACTCCTTCAAAGAGTAGATGTACAGATGTATACCCAGTCTTGTTCCTACATGTGTAAGTGTATTTAACCTGTGCATAGAAAAGGCTCTTCTAAGCCAGGACCTTTTCACAAGACTTTCTATCCTAATCTTTCTGGAAATAACTTATCTTAGAGAATGAAATCTGTGCCTCCTTCCTTTTAGCCTAAGACTGACAGTTTGGTTAATATTTCTGTTGATGTACAGCATGATGTCTCTATGCTGGCTCTGGAAGGCCCTATTACTCTGCTTGTAAATGTGCAGTGTTATGGGTCAGAGGCAGCAAGAAGCCAAAAACTGCAGGGCCTTGTAGCTGTATCCAGCTAGCTGCTCAGCTCCCCACATCATGCTACAACTTTGCCATGTTTAGCCTAGTATGTATTTCCAGCGAGTGGTTAGCCTGGCCTTTTTTTTCCACTAAGTTAGCACAAGCTAATAAAGGTATTTTTCACTTGATTGGGATCTCTCCTTAAATAGGCATGACTATGGGATAGGGTCTGGTTTCATAAAGACAGTCTTTTACCAGACTTGAGAAAAGTAAATTAAAGGGATATTTCTGTTGATATCAAAGCAGGCTTATTACCTCAATATAAGCACTTCCTTAATTTTCCTTTCTCAGCAGGCTATATAAATAAAAATAAAAAGGTCCTCCACTGGATTTATGTTACATACATCTCACAGAGTTTAATTATAAAGCCTCTGAAAATGAAGATGGTGGGGGAAAAGATGCCAATAAATCATATAGTCCTGGTATTGTGTTGGCTGGCTGTCTCTGCCCGCAAGGAAACAAAGACCCTGAGTAGTCACAATATACCATGAAAAGCTTGGCTCAGAAGAAAAGAAAATCCCAGAGGAGAAGGATACTATTATTATTCAGTGACTGGAAGGAAGTCTACAATTTTAAATTTTATTCTTGTCAATGTTATTATAAATGTCATTATAATTATCATAGTTTTACTTCAATTAAGGAGGTGGAGTTAGAGGTTTCTTTTAAGGGCCACTCCCTATCTTCTCTGCAGCACTGATGTGCTAAAATAAGGGAAGGGCGGTCAGATGAAGACCAAGCACTCAAACACAGACACACAGACACACAGACACACACACACACACACACACACACACACACACCCCTCACTTTAAAGAAGAGTGAAGACACTTGTACAGAAATACAAGTTCTATTCCAGCAAGGGTCTGCCAGAAATGTCAGGTAACTCCTGAGAGTGAGAAAGACTGTGCCATGGAGTGAGGGCTCCACAAAGGAGGAGCAATGGGGAAGCGCTACGCAATCTACTAGGCAGGACCCTCAAGAGTTCAGCGACTTTAGTGAGCGCATGTGAGGCCCACTCCCACTCCTGGAAAACTGCACCTCGCTGGCCCGCAGGCAAAAGGCCAGCATCTCACCTGGAGCAAGAAGAGGCCGTTCTCACTGGGCCCTCGAGAATACCCTGGAGGCGTTATGCTTAAACCTTCTCTTCCCTTTCTATTCAATTTCCTTCCTCTCTCCGCCTCCAGATTCGTTCTCCTCTCACGGGCTTCCATTTTTTTCCAAGCTGGCTTCTCACACGGGTTGATGGAACACTACCTGCCAGACCGCTGCTCCTTTAATACTGCGGGGATTTGCAGAATCGGGCGTCCAGAAAGGACTGACTCTGACGCAAGGGGCGAGAGCAAAGGACGGAACTTCCCCGCCAACCTTCGCCTTTGACACAGAGAACCCCTAGCGCCAACGCTCGGTACTCTCCGGCTCATTCCTGGACCAAATCAACGCGTGACCGCCGCCGAGGAGGAACCGCGCGCACTTTAAGTGACCGCGGTGTCCGGCTTTGGAGCGCTGTGGAAGGCCCCGGAGGAGTGTGCAACAGCAAGGGGGCGAGGGGAGGGGAAGAAGAAGAGGGACGACGGCTGTGCATCCGTGTTTGAGGAGCTAGGGTTGGTGGGATGTTTGTTTTGCTAAATAAATAAGAAGAAATTACCCCTCTCCCCATCCTGGATCTAATGATGATAGATTCCACCCTGCTTCAGGCCACACGCCGGGGAGCCTAACCACGGAAAATAATGAGGCTACATCCCCATTCGTCTGCATTAAAGGCGAGCCAGGCACTTTCGATAGCAAATATATCGATTCCCTTGCTCGGCCCGTGGTTTCTCCTGCTCTCCGTGAATAATTACTGCTCCTTTGGAAATTCATAATAATTAGGACCCCTAGCCCCACCCCAACCCGCGCTGCTTTTTAAAGGCGCACATCCTGCAGGGGGACTTGGGGGCCTCAGCCGTGCTCCCCGCAGGTGGGAGATAGGGCGGGAATCACTTTCCCCCACTTGGTTTTACTCTTTCGAGACAGTTGGTTCCCCTCCTCCTATCTCAGTTTCCTTGTCTGTCAAAAGAGGCTTTTACATTGTTAAAGACACTTACAGCTCTACCTCACTGGATTCGCTTTTCTGTTTGGGAGGAGGGGTAGATTTAACAAACTGAGGGAAGAGGGGCAGGGGAGGAGAAAGTGGAGAAAAAGAAGGATTCTTCTTCTTGGGAACAAATTCTGTGGCAAACACGTGACGCCGCAACCAGGGAGGGGGCGGGAGAAGGGGTGCTAATGAGAGGACCGCAAGAAACCTCGGGGACCTAGCGATCGGAGCTTCAGTTCATTTCAGTTCAGTTCAGCTTAGTGCTCCCCAAAGACTGGGAGGGGGAGGCGGGTCGTTAAGGTCGCAACTGGGCGGTAGCAAGGAGTCCGCGGAAAAGAGACGCTCTGCTTGCTGGGGCCGAGCCTGCGAGGAGCTGCGAGTGAGGCCAGGCTGCCGGCCCCCGGCGGGGCGGAGCCTGTGGCGCTGTCCGCGGTCCTGAAGAATCGCTCTGCGGGCCGCGCCTGCCCAGCCGCAGGCCGCCAGCCACCGCTCCATTCACTCTTCGCTCTGCGGCCTCCCTTCGGAGAATCGCTGCAGTTCTGCCTGCTACCCCAGGAGCACCAAAGCTCGACTGCGTCGACGAAGAGCTCCCCAGATGCCGCGCTTTGGTGTGAGGGCTTGGGGTCCAGATACGAGAGGGCTGCACCTGCGTTTTCATAAACCGTTTGGGACTGCTGGAGGTCACCTGAAGCAAACAACAGAGCTCGCAGCCGTGAAGGCGGGGATGCCAATTGGACATCTTCCCCGGCGTGAACACTCCGAGGCTTCGGTCGGAAGACTGAGTTTCCGAGACGAGGGTATGAGGCCTACGTCGAAGAAAGTTTCTCGCTTCTAACTGTAGAAGACTACTTGAAATGGCCTTGAAAATCAGTGGGTGGGAAGGGGGTCTGAGACGTAGGGCGGAATGTGTCTGGAGGACGCCCGCTCCCTCCGGTGGGGCGAAGGCGCCCAGCCTCTCTTCGCGGCCCTCGAGCCGCTGATTCGGATCCTTCCCGTCAGAATCCATTACGGTGGCGGGGATGATGGGGGAGACCTGGCCAGAGTCAGGTTCCGCAGGGACGAGCCGAGCCCCCAGGAGCCAGTTTCTAAGGAAACACTAGGTTTTTATAAGCAGCGATTTGTCTTATTGTAGGAGATAGAAATGGTACATGAAAAGCCTCACGGTTTCCTATTCTCATGCAGATGAAGCGGTGAGCTGAGGCTGCGGCCTGCCTATCCCTCTCCCCATCGTATTTCCGGCTTGCGCAAGTAAAAAGCCCTCATTAATTTAAAGGAAGTAGGAACCAGAGAAGGTGTTTGGCTAGCCGCGGCGGGAGAGGCACTTGCTGCACCCTGGCTGTTCCCGAGACCCTACAGCAGGCACACACCAACGCCCCCACTCCGGGTGCCGCCTTGCCTTCCAATACCCCGAGCCCCCGACCAGACGCCAAGGATCTTTCTATGACAAAGGGATCCCGAGAAAGGGAAGTTTCTCCACCCCACCCCCACCCACCCCCTGCCAGCCCCCACCTCGGTAGTGAACAAAATATACTAGGGAAAACTGTTTACAGAGGAAGTAATTAGGTTTTCAGCCCGCAGCTGAATCGCGGCGAGCTCATTAGAAGTTTAAACAACAGCCAGCAACCCGCCAGGGTAAGACAGCAAACTTGGAAAATGCGCACACGCGCTCCTGGGCGCGCCTAGGAGCTTGAAGAAGCCGCCGGTATATATCATCTCAATAAAAAGCCACTCTTGGAAAGCTTGCATAGTAATTGAGACGGGCGCTCTTTCCTGATCTGGGTTGGCATTTTCTCATATTGAGCTGACAGAGCCAAGTCAGGAAATTGCCAGTAATATTCATCTGGGGAGCACTTTCATTAAACGTAATTCATTCGACTTTCACAATAAATTGAGTGACATCCTTACAGCGGAACCTTTTTATCCTTGATTAAGTGCTTGCCAAGCTTTGGTTCCCACTTTATTGTCACATTCCTTCAAGCGGAGTCGTCAACATGCCAATCGGCAGCAGAAAAATGCGCGCGCGCCGTGTTTACCAAGCTCCGGGAGGGGTTAGTGCTGACTTAGAGAAAAAGCTGGTGGCAAGCTTAAGCAGCGGATAAATCAAGATCGCAACTTCCTGCAAACAGTCGGCAGGACTGGCTAGAAGAATGTAGGGTGTGGCGAGGGAGCAGACCCGACTGGCCACCCAGCGGCTCCTGGAAGTCGCTGACCGGACGGCCTGACTCGCCTACCTCTCCCTATTAATTTAAATGGTGAGGACTCGTTAAGGTCTTGGAATGAGATCTGAAGCTCTTAAAGCACAGAGTTGCTTTAAGGGAACTTTCCTGAATCGAATCAGACCTAGACATTGTCTTTAAAAAAAACACAAAATCTGAAAGAACGTACACTTTCTAACGAGTCACTTGAGAGCAGGCAAACTTTCACAGCTTCCATCAGCTTTCTTTATGGCCAGAAGACTGCAAGGAAGAGGATTCCCTTTTGATATTAAGGATTCCCTTAATATCACCGCCAGGACAGTCAAACTCACTGAGAGCTTTTCAGACCCTGGAATCCCAAACAAGGCTGGCAAGTACCTGGGTATTTCAGAACTAGGTGAAACCAAGAAGGCATCCCTCTGCCAATGCCTGGCCCCTTCTTCTCCACCCCTTATAAAAATCAAAGAAGCCCAGAAAATTGCTTATTTGAAAAGGCAATATCCAAATGCTTTCATCACTCAAATGCCCTCTTGAAAATATTGTCCCCAGTGGTTATTACCGGAACAATACTGTCAATTTCTGTAGTCTACAGGAAATCTTCCCTCAGATAGAAAAGTAAGACATTGGGCACCTATCTAAAAAAAAAAGAAAAAGAAAATCAGCCAATTTCCCTGCCACCCTATATATTTTTCACCCAGACAACACTTTCATTAAGGAGGAAATAGCCGCCAACAATTTGAAGCCAAATGGAAATCAACTTCACACAAAGAGGAGCCACGAACTTAATGGCTTTCTGCGAAAATATTGCTGAGGAAGTTGGAGCAATTCTAGTTCTCTCCTTCTAATACTGAAAGCAGTTTTCCCAAAGCTGTCACTGGAAGACCCCAGACCACTCTCATCCTCCTGGAAGTGAGCAGAAGTGCTAATACTGAAAGCAGTTTTCCCAAAGCTGTCACTGGAAGACCCCAGACCACTCTCATCCTCCTGGAAGTGAGCAGAAGTGCGACCAGCCAAGCGCTTTCCACACACCCAGGGAGCTGTTTTGCTGATCAGTGGAGAGTTGAATATCACAGGGAAATACCTGGAATAGTAACACCTTCTCTTCTTACAGAGCCCTGGAACAGGTCTTGAGACTGATGAATTCTCATTTTGTGCTGCTGGGGCATAGGCTCCTTCACAAAGCTAGGTTTAATCCTGTATAGGGAAGGTTCAGCTAGGGCAGAAGAGTCAGGAAATTCAGTGGAACTGGGTAACTTACAGTGCTACCTCCAAGAACTGGCCTTAACAGAGAACACTGAACAGCCGCTGTTAGTGGTTCATGGGCTTCTCTTTTCAGGAATAAGCTGAAATTAATTAAAATGTTCAGGGGGCAGCTGGCTTAATTTTCAAAGGATGGGAGATACATATATCTAGTCCAAAGGATAAGCATTGGTGGTCTCTTTCCTGCTAATTTTCCCTTAGTTTCCACATTTCTCAACAGCCATCTTCATAAAGAGTGGAATTCACCCAAACAGTCTGGCTTCTAACAGTGTAGAGGTAGCATTCCAGAAACATATTAACCACACTTTAACCTCTGTTAAACAACTGGCATGGAATTCATATTTTAAAGATATCCTAAATTCGAGGGAATAGATGAATCAGAATGGTTTTTTAAGCACAAGTTTTAGAAAGAACTTTTCATTTTTTGCCCTTCTTGGTTAAAAAAAATCAGCTAGATCATTAGCAAAGTTATATCCTAGAAGAAATGGTGGAAAGTAAATTGGGAGGACAAGGGAACTCTTCTTAGAATAAACTATGAATATTTGACTTGATCACAGTAACATCATTCAACCTCTGGTCAGAATCTAGGGATTCAGTTTCCGAGTAAATTTTTTGGTTAAATGCCCTGGGATTGCTCATTAGACTTAATTCTTGACTCTGAAAATTGTCACAGGTGACCCCCAAGCAGGACCCCTCTGACTTTTGCTAGGAGGTGCCCTCTCTATGTGCCCAAACCTGTCCTTCAGCTCACAACTCAATGTAGGACCCACCCCCATTCTTCACAGTCAGAAACCACATTTCCCTAGATTATTCAGAATGTGCTTCAATTCTGTTAAAATGCTATTGTCTGTTACCCCATTATATCATACTGAAAATATTCTGGAATCAGTCCAGAACTGACAGGAGAATAAAGATTACAGGACTTTTTTAATTTTTAACAAGTCTTGTTACACTATAGGTTCTTCTCCTGCTGACTTCAGATTTTTAAATCTGCAATGCAATAACATTCAATAAACAGAAGACTTCCTTGCCTCTATTAAAAAAAAAAAATTCCCACTTCCCTGTATTTTTGGCTGGAGTTAACCCTGTGGTGACTTTTGAGTATCTTAGCTAGTATGCTTCAGAAGGTAACTTTGCAGATACATTTCTAATTAACTTCCCATTGCAATAGTACTAAAAAAAAAAGCTTCAGGTTTGAAACAGGACAGACTGATCTCTCAAAACACAAAAAGACTCAAAATATTCAACCTAGAACAGGCATTCAAAGAACCCTGGGCCAAGAAACATATTCTGAGAACATTCACCTAAATACAAGCAGGGAACCGTGGCTTAAATACAGAACACTGAGCTGCTGGTTAGAGAACTGTTTTTCATTTTCAATAAATCTCCCCAAATTTGGGAGTATTTAAGGCATATCTCTCTATATAAGCAGATGCCTAAATATTGTTGTACAGGAGGTACCTAAACAAATCCTACTACTCAAACATAATGTGTGATTATTTCTTGGGAAATATAACTGGGTTTCAAGGGTCTTAAAGAGAAAGGTGCACTGTAATATCAGCTATGAGACAAGGTACAAACAGTGCCCCATCACTTAACTTGTGTGAGTCCATAAAGACACATAAAAAATTATTCATTAAACTCTTCCCTGGATTGTGTCAATTCAAGGGGAAAAATAAAATTATGTTTATGCCACCCCTGACTTTTTTGGAGAGTAACTTGAAGCATTTCCCAACAACCTGCAGGCATCTATTGCAGTTTCTTACAGACGTCTGGGCTGTTGTGGGGTGTGACTACCAACAAATGATAAATTCAGTTACTGTACCTGCTATTTAATAAAATAGATGGAGAGAGAAGCTTTGACCACTTCTTGGTCCACCTCATTGCCCTAGAGGTTTAATCAAGGGTTTCCACTTATTTACTTGCCTAAAGCCATCCTGTTCTAACTGCCCAATTCACCCTTCTAAATTCATTTTCATGGGAAAAATCAGCTTCTTGCTCCTCTAGGAAAACAGCTCGGGATTTTGCCGACAAATAGCCATGGGACTACAATCCCTGGAAACACTGCCTCGGGTCACAGCCACCAGCCTTTTGTTTTTCGTGGTGTCTCTGATTTCTAATCCCCGACACACAAAACAACTTTAGATCCAAGAGAAAAAGAATGGACTTCTAAATCGCCTTCTCTATTTTATTGTTCACATTTTGTATGGTTTTGAGTGAAACTGGAAAAATTGTCTCCTTTCTCTGTGTTGCCAAAAGGCATTCAGGTAATGAAGTCTGTAACTAAACGGTAATTGAATCAGCATAATTTGCACACTGAATGGTTTTCAAATGCTCCCAGTTTACAATTAAAGGAGAATTAATGCGCTTGCTGTTGAGAACGCAGAGCATTAGAATAAATCCAGCACTGTTGTTGTAATGAGTGGAAAACGGTTTAACTGCCAACAAACACATTTAAAATTTAACACAACGTATTGATTTCACTTCTGCTTTTGATAGATTATTTTCTAGACTATCGAAATACTTGCTCCAAGCAATAAACTGCACCACAGCCGCGAGCTTTTGCCGTGCGTTCGTGAGCACAGTTCAAGGACGGAGGAACAGTCCGGAGGTTCAGGTCTTGCGTAAAGGTATGCAAAGGAGAGAGTCAGGAGGGTTTCCATGGCCGAGGGAATCCTTCCTGTTCCCCCTCGGTCGCTTTCACTTGGCGGTCCCTCCCCTTTCTTTCAATAAACAATTTCTGGGTTTCCTTAGGCCAAACTTTCTGCCCTGCATCTCTAAGCCCTCAATGTCAGAGGGTTTACTGGACACAGGTGGGGGCAAGGTGGATTGAAGATGAGAAATGGGAAGGACACTTTTTGCATTCTGTCTGCGTTCCAGCCGGGGAAGTCACAGACTTCGGTGACGGAGTCAGAAAGGCCGTTCTTTAGGATTGGCTGCCCCAGCTTTCACCTGTTTACCCCAAGGTGTCCTGTAGGCGAGGACACTGACGCGCAGCGCCCTCTGGCGTCCGCGGCTGCCATGGTCAGGCGATAAAGGTGCAAAGACATACACAGGGTTCTTGGATTCAAGCTGAAACACCCTCACATTCATATTCACACATGTATACTTACACACTCATTAGCATACAGAGAGTTCATGCGACTAGCAGCCCTGAAGTCACAGGCACCAAAACAACGGCTGGGAAACGCTCTCTATTGCAGGGATAGCAACCCTTTTGCACCCAGGATTGTGGGTTCTGAAGCCCTTGGAATTAAGGAATGGCAATATTCACTCCACTACGCAACCCATCGAGCCTCCCCAGTGCTTCTTGCCCCCAGTCAGAACACACAGAGCCCTCCGTGTGCTCCTGCGGCCCGGAGGTGGGTTATGGAGTTCCGTGCCCTGGCACACAACTTCACCAGCAGGATAAGATTGTCCCTGGCCCTCCCTGAAGCCAGACCCAAGAAACTGCGCTCTGGGTCTTGGCTCCAGGCGGTGCCCACAGCTACCAAACTACCCATCCACCACCACCGCCGCAGAGTGCTTCCCTCTAAGCCCCCACCCCATGACAACCCCAGTTCCAACAGTGTGCAAAGTCCAGAGCCCAGAAAACTCGGCTCCGGGAGGACTAGGCAGTATTTGCTCCCTGGTGACAAGGTCTGTCAGTCCCTAATACGGGGCTCAGCACTGGAACTGGGGTACTAGTGGAAAGGAGAGACTGGGAGGAGAAGAAGGGGGTGCCTTTATATGTTTGCTGGAGCATCTCGGACCTAACTCTGTCCGAAGGCTTGTGGTCTTCCTATCTGACAGCTATACTTGCCCCGTCGGAACCCCGCAAGCCCAACAAAGTTGCCCGCACTTCTTTACATGCCACATATCTCCAAGCTGCGGCTTAGGCGGATGGATTTACCTTCAAAGCCTCCGGATGAACTAGTGAGAGTTCCCTGTCTTCCACCCCTTCTCTTTGCCATCTCTCCCCATAAAGCTTCCCGTCCAGCTATCTCCTCGGTTTCTGGGTGTCTAAGGCGCCCTGGACGCGATTTAGAATCAGGCATAGGAGAGGGTGTACCGGAGCAGGAAACCCCAGAAAATCCCACGGGGATCCGGAGACCAGCCTAACAAAGTTGTCCCAACACCGTCGCTAGGAACGCCGCTCCCGCTGAACTGACCGTCTCACCCTCCTCCCGCGCGCCCCCAGTTGCCTGGCCTCGCGACCAGGGTGGGATCGAGGGGGCGCGGGATTGGCAGCGACTTACCAAGTAGACGGTGGGCTGCAGGAGGAGAAGCACGTACCAGCACGCAGCCTGCATCCTCCCGCGTCTCAAACTTCCTCGGCGGTGCCTTCGCTGAGTCTTTGTTCCTTCACAAACATAGATCCACCTGACATCCACTTTACAGAGCCAGGAGCGCTCTCAGCAGCCTAGATACAAATGAAATTAGACATCCCATGACCACGCGGGCAAGGTTAGGCTTGGCGACCAAGCAGGGAAAGGGGGTCGTGGCGCGAGGGGTGGACCAAAAAACCCGGAGGTGGGGGAGGCAGGAAAAATGCAAAAGCGAGTAAATCCAGCGCCTGAAACCCGAGAGCGCGCCGTCGTCCGCAGGCAGGCGGGCAGGAGGGTTGGAGGTGGAGGGGTTCCTTGCGCCCTACGCTCCTCGGGAGCGAGCTCCCGGGCGGTGGAGCCGGGAGGTGACGGGGCACACAGAGCCGCGTGCAGGCTGGTTCAGAGCCCAAGCCTCTCTGTCAGCGAGACCTGCCCGCGTTTGATGGCCAGGCGGCTCGGACTAAAGGAGGCGGCTGGTTCTTCGCCAGCCCTGGCAGTGCTCACACACATCCACACCAGCAGAGAGAGACGGAGAGAGAAAGAGAGAGGGAGAGCGAGCGAGCGAGACTGAGCGAGGGGGGCGTGGGGAGAAGACGGGGTAGGTAGAGCTGACCAGGATTAGGTGCTGGGTATCTCCGCGCGTTTGGTGCTGTGGGGGTGGGAAAAGGGAATGCAATTTTGCGTACAGGAAAGCCAGGCTCAGTTTACCCATTCGAGCGCCGGGTACACACAGAGATAACACGAGCATACACACGTACTACTTTTTTCGAGGCAAGGGGCACAGCCAGTTGCTAACTTCTAGAGCGGAAGGCTGCCCGGGTCTGTAAGGGTCACCGCCAGGCGCACTCCGTCTCCCAACCAGTGACTCTCCCCACCACCCTACCCCAAGATATCCCCCATATCTGGACTGTGAAAGCTAAGGGTACGTACCGCACAGGACTGGGGGCGAATACAGCGAGCAGGGACCGCTCTGGGAAGGCTCCATGGAGGAGCTAGCTACTCGGGCCTGGCGTCTCCGGCGCCCCGGACATGCCCTCCCTGGCGCTTCATCTCCATGCTCGGGCCCGGACCGGTCCCGCTGCCTCGTCCCCTCGGCGGAGTCGGCGTCCCAGTGCCCGGGTCGCGCTCAGGATTGGTTCCGCGGGAGCCTAGGCTTGGCACAGTTGGATTCACGGTGCAGGAAACTTAAGAGGCGAGAGAGGGAGGGGGAAGTAGAGGAGGAAAGAGAGGAAAGGAGAAAGGGAGGGAGAAAGAGAGGGAGGGTGCGAAGCGAATGCGCCGGGCTCCGGCAGGCGCCGGAGGAAGGACGGGACTGCCCGCGCTGGCTCTGGGACGAGCAGTCCAAGGCGCCCTGCTTCCCGAGGCTGCCGGAGGATGGTAGAAGTGACTTCAGGGGAAGAGGCTGGGCAAGTCCTCAGGACTTGAACCTGAGACATAAGACGCTGGCCTTTCAGAAGGAAAAAAAAAAAAATGCCACACAGCAGGCGCAAGCAGTCGGAGTTTCTGAGGAAGGGGTGGGGCGGTCAGAGCCTGTAGGATCCCGGGTCATCCACGGCTGCACCTCTCCCCGCGACACGGAGAAGCCCGAAAGCCACTCCGGAGCGGAGTCGCGGGCTCTGGCCGCGGTCCTGCCCGACCACTGGGGGACGCTCTGGAGCGCGCGGGGCTTCTTGGCGCCGCTGCCCCGTTGCTTTCTCCGCAGGTTCGCCGCTCGGCTCGCCTACCTTCCTGACTCAGGCAATGACCTCGGCACGTGGGTGAACGACTGCTCAGAGACCAACTAGGACCCCGTGCACACAGATCCCGCTCCCAGGCTCTCGGCGGGCCGGGCCCGCTGGGAGAAGCGGCTCTTTCGGTGTCCCTGGTGGCTGCAGTGCCCCCTTCCCCCTGGGGGGCTTGAGGAGGACTGCGACTGCCAGAGGAGTGGCGGGAAGCGTCGTGGGGCGGTGCGGAGGGCGGGGATGGGCGCAGGAGGGTGCAGGCCTGCCCGGCCCACCCTGAGCGCCAAGCGGGGCACCGCGGACCTGTAGCTGGGAGCCCCGGGACCCGGGCGCTGCGGACCGCCTGCCATTCAGTGCGCCACCGCCGAGAGGACTCCCCGACCTTGCGCTCCACTCCTCGTCGCGGGCTGGGCAAGCGAGAGGAAGGGCTGGGGGGCGGTCTGGCAGGGGAGGTGGGGTGATGGAGGAAGCTTGGAGCGTTTGCCACTTCCCTCGCTGCTAATACCTCTTCCTCAAGCAGTATTTCCCAGGCTCAGACTCTGCTCTGACTCCCACTGGCACTGTTTTTCGTCATCTCTCCCTCCCTTGCTGTCTCTACTCTCACGATGTCTCTGCTTTTCTTGTACTCTGTGCCTGTCCCTCGGCCTCTTTCTACCCCTTGCTGGGTCTCTCTCAGGATTTCTCACTCTCTCCTCTTCTGTATTCGTGTCTCTACCTCACCCTCGCCATTCCCTCTCAAACCTCGTCCTCATCTTCTCCCCTTCACCCTGTCCATCACACTCCTTCAGGCCAGCTTCGACCACGTCCGGTGACATCCTAGGACCAGGCCCTCTCTTGCCAGCGGGGCTGCCAGCACGTCCTCAAGGGGTCCAGACTCTGTCCGCTAGTCCAAGCGCGGCCAGGGACATTTTTCTTCCTCCTACCTCGCCTGCTACCTCTGCAAGCCTCCCCGTCACTGGTGCCCGGCCTGGAAAGGTGCACTCTGAAGGATAACAACTCGATATAAGTGTTGGTTTGAGATTTACCTTGGGAACCCTAGTTATTGACCATCAAAATGGAATCGTGATTTTTAACGAGTCTCGGATTGTCATTTCCTGGAGCGTGCCTCTTGCATGCCTCGGGCTCCAGTGTTCCCGCTCAGGTCAGTCAGGGCCCAGATACAGTGTGCTCTCTACACAAGAGGTCTCCGAGGACTACAGGTTGAGTTCCCCTGGGGAAAGCTGGTAACCCCTCACCCCTCAAAATAGCAGTGACAATCAGCAGAACTACCCTTTCCTAGAGCAAACCAGGAGGCTTAGATCAGGGCTCTAGTTTAGATCTCTGCTGTAGGACATACCTGCCAGGCACTTCCTGGCCTACACTCCCCCCTTCCAAGCTAAAAATAGCTCTTTAAAGAGCAAGCTCTTCTACTCTGGGAAGTTGCACACTGCCTCTGTGACCTCTTGGAATTCATTGGGGCATATGCAGAGTAAAGTGGTGAAGCACATTTTCTAATTGGGACTCTGAAAATGCACTTTTGAAAAAGATATACACCTATATATAGCATGGTTGCAATGCTATCTTGGCTATCTTCACTTACTAGGTTTTTCATGCTCTTAAAAAGTTTAAAGAAGAAAAATAAGCATCCATATTTGAGGCTGTAGGGTCAGAGTAGGGCAAAGGAGGCTTTGCCTGATTTCCCCTTTGGGATTAGGCAGCCATCCTAAAATTGACTCTCACTTGTTTATTAGCTCCTAGGCCCTCCCCTGCTGGAAAGTGGGGCTGGAGTGAATGCCCCCTGCTTCTGTCCAGAAGCTCAAGTTCAGTGCCTTTAGTACTGAGCTTGCATCTGACCTTTGGGAAAAACGAGAAAGAATCAGGTCAGCATTGGGATATAAGTTCTTTTTCTAAACATTACTTCAAAAACATTCTGCCTCCCAGGCCATTTAGCCTTAAAAAATTACTGCTTGTGAAATAGAAAGACTGACGATCAAGGACCTTAAAAATCTCTTTCTGAATGGGACTGATTATTTAAGAAAAGCACCACAGGCACCTAGTAATGGGAACTGGCCTGACACTTTGTGCTATGACACAGGGTGCCAAAGAGCTTTTTATGGTAATGATCTGAGACCTTCTGCCCTGACATTCAACTCTCATGGATCCTATAAGACTCCTGGCCTGGGATATGAAACAACAGTGGTTTGTCATTTTTTGTCTCTTTGTAGGAGTCCTTTTCCTATAGTACTCAACCAGGAAAGGACCCTAAGCTAAGGAACTCTGAAAAACTTAATATTGTTTCTGTTAAACCTCTCCAGTTTTAATAAGATAACACTGGTGGGGGTGAGGGTAGGGGAGACATGGTGGCTGGTTCACCCTGCTTTCCTACCACTTACTTTAAGAAGAACTAAAAACATGATTCGTGTACATTCTTCTGTTGAAAGTCATATCCTATACTAAAATGCACTCTTAGAATTCATCCACAATCAGCCTTACAAAGATGGAACAAAAGTATGATTATCCTTAAGGAATATAGTATTCACTCCCTTTTTTTTTCAGACTTTAGTCATGTTGAGAATCCTTTCAGAAATCATTCTCTAAATTTTGTGTGATACAACCTAATATACATACAAACAGATGGAAATATAGCCACAGTAAAACACAGTCCCCTGCCCTTGGCTTTTTCCCAAGTCTATCTGATCCAATCTGAAATAAATATTATAAAGCAATAATATATATTTATGTCCAAGAAATATAGTTTTAGAAGAACTTTTAGAAGCCCCCAAATGGCTGACCTTAAAAAGGAAACAGTGATATTAAACAATTTTCCTGATAATTAAAACCAGAACAAATTAAAATTAGAATTCATCTGAAATAAACTGATAATCCTGTTAACTGTAATTAGCTGTTTTGGTTGATTTGCTTTGGTTCATTTGTATGATTCTCTTTTTCTGAGGGAGAGAAGGAAGACAGGAGTTGAAAGTTTGAATTATCTTGGGGCTGGGGAGAGGAGAGAAAGAGATTAACTTTTAGTTCAATAAAAACTCTGCTCTAAAATGAACCTGTCTTAAAAATGCATGAATACCATCATCTTTTACCCAAATCCAAGTAAATATGCTGTCATGAATCACCCAACTATAGTCCTGCTTAAGCTTCAGGCCTGTATATAGTAAGTCCAGTGTACCTGTTTTTCCCCTAATAGTGCTAAAAACTTAAAAAGCGTACATTAACCATCTGTCTGGACCTGGTATTCACCTGTGGCATGACCTGGGGAAAGTACTTTAAGATTCCCCTGGCCTCAAAGTAGTGAAAGTGAAAGTGTTAGTTGCTTGTCATGCTCCGCTCTTTGTGACCCCATAGGCTGTAGCCCACCAGGGAATTATCCATGTAATTCTACAGGCAAGAATACTCGAGTAGGTTGCCTATCCCTTCTTCGGGGATCTTTCCAATCCAGTGATTGAACGTGCGTCTCCTGCATTGTAGGCAGATTCTTTACCCCTGCACCACCCAGGAAGCCTGGCCTCAAAACCCTCCCCTACATAATGAGTAAGTAGGGTTAGATGATGTCTGAAGTGCCTTCCGATTCTAAAATAACTTTATTCTGTTTCCGTATCATAAAACGTGAAACCATCTCAGGTTTAAAAAATTTACTTCACAAATAACAATTTTATAATGTATTATGATTTTCAAAGATACTAATAATTTAAAAGAATATACTCTGTTCAGTGCATTTCAAAGATTTTAAGTCTAGTGTGTTTGTGAGCTTAAGGCCTTTTGGGGCGTTTCTTCTCTGCCTCATCCTCATACCCTTTCTTCTAGGCCAAAGGTCAGCTCTATTGCATTAATTACACAATTTTTTCATATAAATTGTTCTGCACATGTTTTTGATGTCATTGATTTATGAGACTCTATACTGAGAATGGCACCTTTATTATACATATGAATATTTGTTTAAAAGACTCCAAGTCATTTCCACTACTTTTGCAGAATTCCTGAATGTCACTCAGAACAATTAAACACCCTCAGGCCCCTCCACACCCCAAGCTATTTTGCTAATGGAAGGAAGTATCATTTGCAAAGTGATTTGATATTTGAATGTAGTAGAATTTGCCTAATAACTATGAGGCATGTGTTGCTAAATTACCTTTATAAGGATGCTTTAATAACAAGATCACTGGACTAAAGAGAAAATAGCCATCAAGCTCTAGAATTTCAAAAAAAAAATAAAGGGAATCAAAAAGCTTTAAGTAGAAGGCATTTTCTTTTTTAGAGGTAATTTATATGCTCAGTCTTTGTATCCATATTTCATTTATTCTGCTAGGTGAGGACACAAAGTTCTCAAAGGTAGGGCAGTTTTAATTATACTCACAGACTTTAAAAAGAGAATAAACACAATAAGAGAAACTAAAGAAAATCAGTATTAAAAAAGCAGTTGGTTGTAAAAGATGGGAAGATTGGGGTCATCGCCCAAAAATCATAATTAAAATTTTTAAAAATACTGTGACTAAGCAAACCTTTGCGTTATAATCTAATTACAGAAACTCTTCATGGTGGGCCCTCCAGAGATTATTAATTGCCAGTTCCCTAAAGCTGAATCAGTAAAGATAAAGAACTTGATAGCCAATGTTCTGTTAATAAAGTGAAATACAGCATATGTTTTCAGCCAGGAAGAACAGTAGGACTCTGAACCACATAGAGATGGAAGAAATTATGAGGAAAAAAACTGCAAGCCCTGTGGTTACCTGAAAATCAGAAGCAGTTCTGAAAAGTGCATATTTCATCTCATAATCTAAAGTACATGTATATTTTGAAACATATGTTTTTTCAGCTTTCTTTCTGATTTGGCAATATAAGGACAGAACTTAAAAATAAGGTGATTCATACAGGCAGGGAACAAATGGTTCCTTCAGCCCTAAGATCAAAATGATAAGAACGCCTTGGATGAGAGAGCTTTTAAATAAGAAATGTCTCAGGGATGCAAAAACTCTCAGTTTCCCTTTTTAACATTAAATTAATGAAAACAACTACACCAGAATTTCACCATAATTAACTTCAAGGTGATGCCATAAAAATCACATCATGTTACATTTTTCTGCTTCTCCTGGGTCTAATAATAAAATGCTTTTGGATAAAATTCAAAGCAAAATGGTCTAACATCAAATTCTGTATTAAACTGGCAGCAACAAGCTCCATAGTTTCAATAGGATTATAATGCTTGCCATTTACTGAGTGCTAGGGACCATACCCTGGCTTTTATTTACATTATCCATTGCTTCCCTAGTGATTCTGTGAGCATCAATCTGCAATTTAGTTTTAAAAGGAAACCTCTCAGATTAGATAAGATCTCAGTGTTCACATCAGTTCTCTGTGGAGGCCAACTTAAATCTCAGCATCCTTGGACCATTCATTCCCATTCCCTCCATCCTGTAAGTCTCTTCTCTCCTCAATACCACCACTCTCTCTCCAAATTTTTCAACTAATCCTCTAACCATTCCTTCTCAGATTAAAAGTGAAAGTGTTAGTCAGTCAGTTGTGTCTGACTCTGTGACCCCATGGACTGCAGCCCTCAAGGCTCCTCTGTCCACAGAATTCTCCAGGCAAGAATTCTGGAGTGGGTGGCCATTTCCTTCTCCAGGGCATCTTCCCCATCCAGGGATTGAACCTAGGTCTCCCACATTGCAGGCACACTCTATCAACTAAGCCATCAGGGAAGCTTCTTCTCAGATTATCTACATGCAGTTCATCTCAGGGCTCCATCTGTAACTCTCTTTTTTTCTTTTCACTCTGATTAGACAATTCTTCCTATTTCCACAGTTTCATTTATTACTTGACACTCAATGACCAACAGGTTCATAAATCCAGCTCTGTTATTTTTCTTGACCCAACTATTCAATTGTCTATATGTCCATTTAGATGTACTAGAGATGCTTAGAATTACATGCCTAAACCAAACACATTACATCACTATGTTACATGAGTATCCTGTTAGTTGTGGGATAGATTTTGGAGTTCTCTACTAATAATATGATTAAATACAGTTAAGATACATGCCCTTTGCCAAGTGACCTCACAGTGGAATGGAGGAATATACTTCTCCATATGTGCAAGTTTTTTTTTCTCTCTCTTCCGTTTCTTTCTTTTTTCCCTTACTTCCTGGGAAATCCTTCCTTAGGATTCCTTTTAATCCTAATCAGACCCTTGAGGAGGTACAGCATGTTCCTACCTCATCCTCTAGCCATCAGAACAGCGGATACCAGGTAAAAGCTGGACCCTTCGGTCCTGAAGGATGGGTCCTGAAATGAATAAACACATGAAGCAGACCAGACCCTGATTTGTGATCTGGATCACAGCCACCAAAGCTGATTGTAACAGCCTCTTGACGATCCAAAAGTAAGAAATAAATGTTTGCTGCTGAATCATCAGTATTTGGAGATTATTTGTTGTACAGAATTGTCATGGCCAAAGCTGACTATTTGGTGACGCCACTGCTTTACTGGAAAACCTAAGAACTAGATGTCTTTTGCCGTCTTTTTGTTTCTTACACATCAAAAATAAAATTACCAGCACCTCTCAATTTTTCACCTAATTATTTCTTGTGTCTCTCCTCCTCCGTTTCTGCTTCTACTACTGACTCCGTTTCCTATCATCAGTCACCTGGTCTATGGCAGTGGCTTTCTAATTGATCTCATTCTTTTGAGCTTCTGCCTCTATACAGATGCCCTCCTCCATGCCACCTGAACTACAAAGCTACAGCAAAAATGTGTTCACATTACAGATCCATTTAAACCTCACAGCTTCCCACTGCTTACAGAACCAAGTCAGACTCCTCAGCTCAGCACAAAAGTTTGCTTTTAAGCTGGCCCCTGTACACTCATCTGTCTTCAGCTCCTGCCTGGTCCCTGCTTGACTGTATACTTTACATTCATTAGTTACAGGATCCTTAGAGCTTCCAGATACACAAGTGTAAGTCTCAACCTGGGGCCTCTGCACTCTTCCCTTTGCTTTGAATTCTCTCAGTTCAACCCAGGTGATGCTCGTGGTAAAGAACTTGCCTGCCAGTGTAGGAGACATAAAGAGACACAGGTTCAGTCCTTGGGTTGGGAATATCCCCTGAAGGAGGAAACAGCAACCCCATCCAGTATTCTTGCCTGGAGAATCCCATGGACAGAGGAGCCTGGCGGGCTATGGTCCACAGGGTCATAAAGAGTCAGACACAACTGAAGCAGCTAAGCAAGCCATTCAACCTCTAGGTGAACTCTTAATCGCCCTACATACCTCTGCTCAGAGATTACCTTTCATCCGCTCCACTTTTCTCAGAGATCCATGCACAAAACTGATTGCTAATCATTTATACCATGCTGTTTAAATCTTCTCTCCTGGACCCTATCATTCACTTTTGTACTCCTTGCCTTACCTTGAACTGGATTGAGTTGAACTTTCAGCCACATTTGGAAAGCACAGTGTCTAGAAAACAGCCAAGTGTCCCTCCTGCAAGAAAGCACATCAGAGGCTCTGCAGTAGCAACTCTTCATCTATGAAGTGCTCAAATAGTGTATAATTAGAAAAGGTTTCAGGTAAATCTCAGCCTGCTGAAACGCGTAAACGGAACAGAACCAGGGTGGGAGGCTTAGGTCAGAAGAAGCTCCCTTACCCTCAAACACCCTCAAATATTCTTCTCAGAATTAGGGGCTAATGAGAAATTTAGCCTGAATGGATTACTCTATGACTGACCCTTCATGTTCATTAACTCTTCTCATTTCCAGGGCCAAGAAGGACATGGTACCATAAAGCCCCCAGATGTCCCTAAATTCTAGTTTCATCCTGCATAAGTGCAGTGCAAATCCTGTATTACATTCTAGTACCATCAGGCCCTGCCTTACCCTTCCACCTTCAGCACCCGGTAAAAGAGGGAAGGTGATAGAGAGAGGGGAGCTCAAGAAAGGAACGTGAACACCATGATCATAACTACCACCAACTCTGGATCTGGTGAATGGGATTTAGACCCATTAACAATAACAGGACTCTAGCCTTTATGATTCTGTGCTTCTGAATGAATATTTTCGGTAGAAAGGAGAACTGTGTGGCCCATGGTCAAGGAAAAAAAAACAAAACACTAACACCTTTTCTTATCACAGTTACATTCCCAATACCATAGACACCTGTGGTTCCTGGTTTATGATCTCTGAGGTCTCATTAAGCACTTGAATCATATTGTCATACCTCCATTGATAGGACTCTAAAGTAACCTGTAGCCTACATTTAAGTGAATTCAATAGCCTTCCTCAATTTTTATATCATCAGTTCTTTACAAAATCATATGAGGTTTGAAGGCTGTGTGCAAAGAAAACTTGGGTGCTACTAATGAAATTAGAGTAGCTGTGAATAGGAGTTTGTGAGCATGCTGGGAGGGCATTGGGGGTACTGATGAGATGACTCTTGCATAGAGAGTGGTGGAGAACAGTAGGGCATTTGAAT
Organism: Capra hircus; assembly: GCF_001704415.2. Classification (NCBI taxonomy): domain Eukaryota; kingdom Metazoa; phylum Chordata; class Mammalia; order Artiodactyla; family Bovidae; genus Capra; species Capra hircus. Next base: position 104,130,970 of record NC_030811.1, read on the forward strand.
GACAATATCTAAATGACAAAACCATCCTTTCCAGGTTTCTTTCCAGCCTCTGGGACTGTTCCTTTTGTCTCCTACACTGGTTTCTCTAACTCTCTAAAAACTATCAATTTTCTGTTTCAAGCCCTCCTCCCCTTTGAACCTAAACTACAGCCTAAGATCTTTGGCTACCAGAGGGTATTGTCACTCAAATGTCCCACTGTTATCTGGCACTCAATGTATTAACATAAGAGTAAACTGACCAATACTCCCAACACCTTGCCAGCACAGACACACAAAGTCCTATTTACAGTTACTCTAATTTCGTTAGTAGCACGAAAATTTGCCTTTCACACAGGCTTTAAACCTCAGAATTAGCTCTCATTGTTTCTGCTGTATATCTCATGGATTAGTCACATTATCCCATCATATCTCCCTTTGGAATATCTCTTTCATCCACCTCCTTATGACTACTCTAGATCAGGTCTTCATCATGTCATATCCAGACAGCTACCTTATAAAATACTTTCCCTGGCTATATAGTCTTTCCCAACTCCCATTAATCTCACTGCTGTGAGAACCATAATGGTAGGAACTATGTCTTATTCACCTCTGTACTTCTAGCACCTAATATGGTGCTGAACACTTAATAGATACTTAATAAATATTTGCCTGATGCATAGATTAAATTTATTATACCACCTCCAGATTATTTCTTAAATAACACATTTGCTCTGTTACTCCATTGCACACCAAAAATAAAAAAAGCTTCTTTTACTTTCCTGTATCTGTAGAGGGCTATTTGATGTATCCATTTACTTTTTTTCCAATAAACCTTTTTTTTTTTTTCCAAGAGAATCCTCACTTAGACACATAGTAAGTAAAACAAAAATTCAAAGCTTCTCTGGTTGAGACTGGCAGAGAATGCTTAGAACCATATCTAAAGACTCTTCAGCAATCCTAGAGCTAGAGACTGTCCAGGATACCCTAAGACAGTAGTTTCCAAACCTTGGTTTGTTTAATGTTCACCTGGGAAAGGTTATTAAAATCTGCTTCACAGGCCTCATTTTCAATTACAGTTTATTGGTCTGGGCTTTGACCCTGAAAACGATGCATTTTAACAGCATCCAGGAAATCCTGATGAACACTGTCAAAAGAATACACTTTGAGAAACCTTACTCTATACGGTAATAGATTGGAATTTAAAAATCCTATCACACAGGATGACATCTGAACCTCTTGTGGGAGCAATTAAGGACTGTCAAAGCCTCATGAAACAATGACAATTGAGTAAAGATTAAAGGCGGTAAAGGAGTAAGCCATGAAGACATTGGAAGTAAAAGCTTCCTGGGCATAAGGAAAGGGAAGTGAAAAAGCTGAGAAAGAAGTACAACCTCATATATTAAAGGAACAGCAAGAATGCCAGTGTGTCTGGGGAAGAGTGAGCCAGGAAGAGATGGCAAAGAGACGAGGTCAGAGGTGACAGACTTGCGCAGCGTCTGAAGGGCACTGGAGGAATCTGGCTTCATAAGTCCTTACAGGAGGCTCTTACACTGAGCAAAGGAGTGACACGTCTGACTCACCTTTTAACAAGATTATTCTAGACCATGTCAAAAACACCTTTAATAGGAGAAAGAGCAGAATGGGGAAGAACAGTTAGGGAAGGTTTTTACCCTGAGTATCCTGATTAATATGAAGGAGACAGTGAGAGAACAAAGCAAGGGAGAAGGAGAAGAAAAATTGATCGTTGCATTTGAGACATGTTAACATGTTATTGGAGAAGGAAATGGCAACCCACTCCAGTATCCTTGCCTGGAAAATCTCATGGACAGAGAAGCCTGATGGGTTGCAGTCCATGGGATCACAAAAAGTCGGGCACGACTGAGTGACTAACACTAACGTGGTGTTTAAGATATATATTAGACATCCATGTGGATATATTGAGTATTAGGAATCCAGAATTCAGGGGAAGTGGCTTGGGCTGAAATATAAATTTAAATATTATTTAGATGTTACCAGCATATAAAACATACTTGAAGACATGAGATCATCATGTAGATGAATGTAGAATCTGTGTAGATGAGGAGGAAAAGAGCCCTTGAGCATTTGTTGTTAAGGGGTCAGGACTGGGGGTGGGGAGGGCTCCAGGGAAGGAGGCTGAGAGGGAGCACTCAGTGATGTAGAGGGGAGCCCAAAAGAGAAATAGGCAACTCAATCAAGTGCTTTGTTACATCAGGAAGATTAGAAATGGCCACTGAATTTAGAAATATGGAAATCTCTGGTGACCTTGATGAGAGCAGTTTCAGTGGGTGGGTGAGGGGAAGGCTGAATGGAGTAGATTCAACAAAGAAATGTAAAGTGAAGGAGTGTACCTAGGGAGTAGGGCCCACTCTGGCAAGATACTCTTTCATCCCTCTGAGTTTCCTTCTTCCTAAGTCTGTACCAGCTACTACCAGCCTGCTCATTTTGGCATATTTATCATCTCACCCTCAAAGATACTTAATGTCTTCATTCTCTCTAATTTGGAAGCTCTTAGTGGAGAGAATCAATATCTCCTTTGCAACTACAACACCGCCCCCCTCAGAACTTTGCACAATTCTGTGCCTACAGTATTAGAAAATACAGGATGAACTAAATAAGTATCTCCCTAATGGCATTCTCTGCCTTCTTTTCCAGCTCTTCTGCCTGATAATAATTTTAAGAAGACTGTAGGTCCAATTTCTACTCCTCATTTTGTCCTTTCCAGACCTTCATGAAGTGTTTCTACCCAAATGTATCTTTTAGCATTTTCTTATAATATCCTCTGTTTCAGTCTATTTCAGTTTATTGACCATATTCTAAAAAGAGGAATTATTTTTACAGACCAGTTTAGCTATAATATTACCCTTGTCTGGAAATTCCTGCTCCATCCCAAGGGCTTTTCTCCTCTGAAAAAAAACAAGAAAGAACACTAATCTGAGCTTTTGGCATGCTTTGCTTTAATATATAGTTATACCAGATTTTAGGCTTATCATCTGTACCTCAACATCATGATGTGTCTTGAACTACTGGATTCAAAAATTCTATTTTTATATACCTGCCACTTAAAAAAAAATCTTAAGACTAAGCTTAGCATTGTTTATGCTATTGATTAAATGGCACTTTCAGGATCAATGAGAAACAAAATAGAGCCACACAAGAAGACACTTTATGAAGGATTAATATATGGTAGAATGAGTAGGTAAACAATGGATTAAAAAAAAAACCAATGGATGGAAGGATGGATGAAAAAGACTTTACACTGCAGTTATTTTATATATTATATCTTATCTTCTTTACGCTTTCAAGACCCATAGGATGTGGGTAATAAATATTTTATAAGACTATGATTCAGTAATCTTAAAGAGGCTGACCTGCCCAAGGATATTCCAAGACATGGAAACTGAAGCTCTGACTTTAGAATCCAGTCCTTCCCTCTTTCCACCATGTAGATTCCTGAATAAAAATATAAAGCCTCCTGAAACTTAATTCAAAGTTGTTTTCCAAGGTTTTTCATTTAGAATCGAAGATGTTTTGCTGAATGTTTTTCAGGGAAATTACAATTCTTTAATTCTATTTTTTCTTCTTTAATAACATATGAACAGTTGATTTGATCATTTAACTTAACAAAATATCAACAAAACAGTTCTTTAACAACTTCCTGCTTTTGATCGTTTCCATCTTGAAAGCTTATCAAACTACCATTGACTCAAACAGTAATGATTTACAAGTCTGAGTTTCTGAAACTCAGGATTAAAATGTTCTCTGGGAATACATTTCCTCTTTGGAGTGGACTTCTTTTTGCCGCAAGACCTTCCTCTCAGATTTCTAATCTTAAGGGAACAATCAAAGATTAGTTTATTAGGCAAGTGCTTTCTGAGCCTAATATGAACTGTGTACCTCAAATATATTTTTTAAATGTTCTGTTTACTTCCCAAGTATAGGAACTCTTAGGAATTTTGAAAGCTTTCTTAACCCTCTGAGGTCACTGGGGCTCCATTAGAGATCTGAGTGAATAATTACTAACAACTATCCCAATATTATTGAACCTTCAAGGTTAGCAACAAAAGTCTGGCAATCTTATTCACTTTACCTTTGGTCATGGGCTCTAAGGAAAAAAAAATAAGAAGGGAAAGTTAACATATGATGCTGTAATGGAAATATATTCTCTAATGAGATGGATCAGCTTGCTAAGGCAGTTAAGGAGCTCACTCAGCATCCCAAGTGTCTACCCAGGTGGCCCTCACTCTGTAGTTTATATCCTAAAGTCATCATCTGTCCCAAAACTTGAAGTTACATTGAGATCTTCTAAGGAATGCTATTTTTTTTTTTTCCATTGGGGTATAGCCGATTAACAGACAACGTTGTGAGTTTCAGGTGAATAGCGAAGGGACTCAGCCATAAATATACACATATCCAGACTCCCCTCTCATCCAGCTTGCCACATAACAATGGGCAGAGTTCCATGTGCTATACAACAGGTCCTTGGTTATCCACTTTAAATATAGTGCTCTGTACATGTCCATCCCAAACTCCCTAACTGTCCCTTTCTCCCGTTTCCTCCCCCCAGAAACCATAAGCTCATTCTCAAAGTCTGTGAGTCTGTTTCTGTTTTGTACATAAGCTCATTCCATATACAAAGAATACCATATAGTATTTCTTAACAAGTGCTAACTTTTAATAAAATCCAAGACTGAATTTTTAATTTTAAAGTTATTTTTGATAAAGAAATATAAAATTGGAACAATTTAACTTAAATTTAACTATATATTAGTAATTATTTTTCTCATATTATATTGTGGTAAACTGTGAATCTGAAATGTAGAGATATTGGATTTTAGCTTCTACAGTTCAAGATAAGATGAAGTATATTAGATATATGTTGATTTTGTGAAACTGGTATTCTATTTGACTAAGATACTAAGATATTATTTCATCTTTAGACTATGTACTTTTGTATTTTAAATCTCATGTTTACTATTTCTACCTGTATCTTAGGTTTCAGAATTCATTAATAAGACACAACTTTTCAAAATGCTGCAGAAGACAAATAAACTGACTGGAAAACTATGTATAAGTTTTCTTTTATCATTTTCAAAAGAAGAAGAGAAATGTAATGATGATTAACTCTGTGTACTATTTTTTTCTTTTGCCAAATCTTAATTGACTTCCAGAAAGTGGATACCTTTCAATGAAAATAGACATAATAACTCTCAATGAAATGATTATGAAATAGATTTTCCTGTTGAAGAGTCAAGATGAAACATGAAGATCAGCTTATGCAGCAGACGTTTTTCATTCTTTTTTTTTTAATAACATGGGCAAATGGAGGATGAAGGAACAGCCTTCACCTTTCATTATATGCTCTGCTGTGCTCCAAGATTTACAGTGACCCTTTAAATTAGAAAAAAAAAAAACCTGCACAAAATAAGGAAAGGAAGCTGTCAGTCATCAGAAAGGTGACAATCAAGTGGAATTTTCATGTGAATGGTTTGCAATGAGTTGGTGACTGGTAGCCAAACTAAGACCATGACTTTGAGGATCAACAAAATCTGAAAATGGAAGCATGCAAACAAAGGAACATTGTTTCTACAATGCAGGTTTTGAAAAGTTAATGCCCAGTAAGCACTTCATACACTCTGTTTCACTCATGACAAAACTGCACTTGGATTTTTAGTGAGCTAAGCCATAGTCAAGAGAGAAAGAAATCTGACCATTTGCATCATCTTTCATGTAAAATCTCGCACTCCTCTTGGTTCTGACAATGGTGTGAGCTGTAAAGGGCGCTAATTGCGGTCAATTATCATAGTGCTCTAGCGCCACCTCGTGTTTCCCACATATTGCTGTATCCTTACCAAACCAGTTTCTTACAAAGGAATTACACACCCCAAATAAAAGGAAACAGGAAGACTTCATAGCTTGACTTTGCAATCTTATAATCTAGGTATTGTCATTCTTGTCTGTTAGGACTTTTAAATTGCTGAAGGGCTCTTGTCATTTTTGTTGAATTAAAAGTCTTTCTCTCCTTTGGGGTTCATTTCAATAGATAAACACCTATCCTACTCAGCATTGCTTCCTAGCAAACCAAGGCAATTATAAGATTGACCCTGTTTTTGACAAATGGTGAGTGACTTAATAATTGATTCATTTTAGCATTTCAAAGTGGAAGATCTACTCATATAAGTGCTGTGTTTACAGAAACAGCCAAGGAAATATGGGAGAAAAAAACAATAACCATTGAATACACAATTTTCATGAAATAACAAACAAAATTTGTTGAGAACACTCTCAGGTTCTTGTTATTAGAAATCGTGGCCACGGGAGCAGGTTATGGTGGGTGACAACTACTCTCGCACAATCTTGCTACCAAATTATACTATAGCCATTTCTGAGGTCAAATTATGCCACACAAATAGACATTTGTTAAATAAATAGTCGGCAGCAAGCAAATACAAAACTATTCATACGACCTATTCTATACGTGTAACAAAGTCCCAGATCTATTCTTTTTATTGCTCAAAAAACTACTTTGTGTGAAAGATTCACAGGTGTGGCAACATCCTTGAAGCAGAATTGTATTGTATTATGATTAGCATCAAGCAACCAGGAATCATCTTAAACCAACAGCTGGACACAAGACCACTTGGATGTAATGTTTTAGGCACTACCCTTATGGATTAAAGCTACGGATCTCTAATTTTATATCATGACTATTACTTAAAATATTTTTGTCTTACGTTTAAAAAAGGTGATGTTTAAAAATTGATCCATTCGAAGTGTCAAATATGTTAAGTATATCACAGAATAACTCCATCTAAAGGGGGGGGGGAGTGGAAAACCTTATTCTACTTGAAATCACATGAAAATGAGATGGTGTTTATATGTGCCTTGAGAAAATATCCCATTATTCTTGTTCTGGTTTTCTCTTTCTCAAATCTCTTTATCGAAGTAATCCAACAACCAGAAAAAATGTCTTTGCTTCTAGATAAGAAGAGCTAGGACTGAGTCAGATAAAATGCCTATTTCCTATTGTCTTAGGAAATAGAATTGCAGTCTGGATCTTTCAAATCCAGATACATGCCAGGCTAATAAACTAGCTTAGTCAGCATATGGATAAGCCAACAGTTCTGTGAAACTCTCGTCAGGTAACAAAGGAGAAAGCTCATCATTTCAGCCTGAATGACCGTTTTTTCCCCATTTTCAGTCAAGTCAATGAATTGAGAAGAATCTAGGTTCCCTGTAAAACTACTTCAGCTTCTTCACTCACAAAATATAAGTGGGAACAGAAATATAACAAAGGCATTTGATGCTCAAGGAAAGATGTGACATCACCTTGAATGCAACTTAAAAAAAATATTTCACAAGGCACATTTGCTTTGTATCCAGGAAATTTTATAATATTTTATAAAATTAATACATTTATGTTTTGAAAAATGAAGAGTAATATATCGTTTTATATCAGGACAATAGGAGATACATCCAGGCTAACATAATCCTTTTCTGCAGGTGACTTGCTCCATGTGACTTAAAAGATGCCGTAAGGGTCATGTGTGCTTACGTATCTCCCCACTCACTCAGTAAAGTGACATCACCCCTTCTTGCTGAACCTCAAATTCTCACTTTATAGCCACTGCTCTGATTTAGATAGGAAAGCAATCAGTCCTTAATATTAAATGCTAAAGGGAGAGGTAGTAAACACCCTAAAAATGTGTGCACAATATTGTGGATGTGTATATATATCGCTTTTTTTTTTCCCCTAGAAAGTGTGCTTCAAAGCTTTAACTAGATGCTCATGAGTGTCCTTGCTCTGATTCGAAAGATCTCACAAGCCCACAGTTTTTATCTAACCCTTCAATTATCTTAGTACTGTGGATTCATCTATTAGTCACCCGGTTCTCCTGACCAGACACAGAGAATCCAGGAGAAGTCAGACCTCTGGCAGGTAACTGCTGTCTGGCCGACCCAGGACTTCAGCCTCAGGGTCTGTGGTTAGAATCTATGCTTGACGGAGCCTGGGCTCTGCGGTCAGGCAGACCGGGGGCCTCAGCCCCGCGCGGCCCCTCCCTCCGTGCGGCTGCGGCCGAGCCACCATGAGCCACTGCTGGTGTCCACGCAGTCGCCCACTGACTGCCTCCGCCCTTGCGCTTCCTCAGTCTGTCCGCAGCTCAGCAGCCAGAACAATCCTTTACACTATGCTCCCCACACCTAGCTCCTGTGCTCCAGCCTTCTCATGACGTCCACATCGGCAGCAGAGGAGAAGCGGACCGTCCGCACGGCGCGCGGGCCCCTGAACCACCTCCCTGCGCGCCTGTCTGCCGCTCTCCGCCTCCCTCTGCCTCTTGTCTCCGCCGCTGTGGCTCAAGCCTAGGGACGCTCTCGCGCGCCTCAGCTCCCTCTGGCTGGAATGTCTTCCTCCTCCATGCCCTCTCTGTTTCCTCCTGCAGTGCCTCCAGGTCTTCACTCTCAGGTTACCATTTCCAGGAGCTCCTCTCTCATCCTCAGTTTCCCCACACCGCACACCACGCTGGTGCTGCGCTCACCATTTGTCTCCGTTTCCCTGTTTCATTCTTCTCCACCGTATCCATCACCATCTGACACATGATTCTTTATCTTTTCTATCTCCCTCGATGCCTGATCACCATCCCCCACACTCTCAATCTCCCTAGAACATGGGTGAGCAAACTTTTACTATAAAAAGGCCAGATAGTGAATATTTTTGGCTTTATGGGCCGTGTGGATTTCTGTCACAACTTCTCAACTCTGCTATTATAGAGGAAAGGAGCCAGTGGCAATATCGTGGTCCAATAAAACTTTATTTACAAGCACAGGTAGCAAGTACTAGATTTGGCCCAAGGCTGATAGTTTGCCACCCCTGCTCTAGAATAATAACCTCCATTAGTCAGGGACTTAATCTGATTTATTCACGGTTTTATCTCCACAACTTTGAAGGGGTCTGGTACAAAGCAGTTCCTCTCACCTGTAATTGAATTAATGTTGTTAACCAAGGTATCAGTTTCTCATCGAGGTAACAATATCAGCTTTTGGGGTTATCAAAAATAAACAGTTTGTGAAAGAGTGTCACACAACTAGGTACATAGTAGTGGTTGAAATTATTCTGAACTGCATACCCCAAGAAGAAAATGAAAAAAAGCAAGACAATCAGGATTCAGAGGAAAACCAAAACTTTATATTTTAGAAAATACGGAAGGAAGAGAGGACATTTTGTCTGGTGCAAACCCAGAGGAAGCTGATAACTGTCTTCCAAAGTTTGAAGATTATTTTGAGCAAGAGAGATTATAATTTTTGTGGACTGAAAGAGGTAGAACTAGGAGCACTAGATAAATATTGCATGGAAATGAATGTCTGCTTATTGAAGGCATGCACTTTCTAGTCACCCCTGGAAGGCAGAAGCCACATTCATTTTCATCACCAATATACTTTAATGCCCTAGCATGAGGCCTTAAGGGGCACAACCTGTGCTAACTGAATGGATGATTCAGAATGAAGAGTGAATAATCTAATCCTCAGAGCCAACCAAAGATGCAACAGACTCTCTCAGTTTCTAACTTGGAAGATTCAAGAAGGGCTTCCCCAGTGGGTCAGTAAAGAGTCTGCCAATCTTGAGAAAGAAGACTGGAACTGGAGGGATCAACCTGCCTGACTTCAGGCTCTACTACAAAGCCACAGTCATCAAGACAGTATGGTGCTGGCACAAAGACAGAAATATAGATCAGTGGAACAAAACAGAAAGCCCAGAGATAAATCCACACGCCTATGGACACCTTATCTTCGACAAAGGAGGCAAGAATATACAATGGATTAAAGACAATCTCCTTAACAAGTGGTGCTGGGAAAACTGGTCAACCACTTCTAAAAGAATGAAACTAGATCACTTTCTAACACCAAACTCAAAAATAAACTCAAAATGGATTAAAGATCTAAACGTAAGACCAGAAACTATAAAACTTCTAGAGGAGAACATAGGCAAAACACTCTCCGACATAAATCACAGCAGGATCCTCTATGATCCACCTCCCAGAATTCTGGAAATAAAAGCAAAAATAAACAAATGGGATCTAATTAAAATTAAAAGCTTCTGCACAACAAAGGAAACTATAAGCAAGGTGAAAAGACAGCCTTCTGAATGGGAGAAAATAATAGCAAATGAAGCAACTGAAAAACAACTAATCTCAAAAATATACAAGCAACTTATGCAGCTCAATTCCAGAAAAATAAACGACCCAATCAAAAACTGGGCCAAAGAACTAAATAGACATTTCTCCAAAGAAGACATACGGATGGCTAACAAACACATGAAAAGATGCTCAACATTACTCATTATCAGAGAAATGCAAATCAAAACCACAATGAGGTACCATCTCACACCAGTCAGAATGGCTGCAATCCAAAAGTCTACAAGCAATAAATGCTGGAGAGGGTATGGAGAAAAGGGAACCCTTTTACACTGTTGGTGGGAATGTAAACTAGTACAGCCACGATGGAGAAGAGTGTGGAGTTTCCTTAAAAAATTGTAAATAGAACTGCCTTATGACCCAGCAATCCCACTGATGGGCATACACACCAAGGAAACCAGAACTGAAAGAGACACGTGTACCTCAATGTTCATTGCAGCACTGTTTATAATAGCCAGGACATGGAAACAACCTAGATGTCCATCAGCAGATGAATGGATAAGAAAGCAGTGGTACATATACACAATGGAGTATTACTCAGCCATTAAAAAGAATACATTTGAATCAGTTCTAATGAGGTGGATGAAACTGGAGCCTATTATACAGAGTGAAGTAAGCCAGAAAGAAAAACATCAATACAGTATACTAACACATATATATGGAATTTAAAAAGATGGTAATGATAACCCTGTATGCGAGACAGCAAAAGAGACACAGATGTATAGAACGGACTTTTGGACTCTGTGGGAGAGGGAGAGGGTGGGATAATTTGGGAGAATGGGACTGAAACATGTATCAGTTCAGTTCAGTCACTCAGTTGTGTCCGACTCTTTGCAACCCCATGAATCGCAGCACGCCAGGCCTCCCTGTCCATCACCAACTCCTGGAGCTCACTCAGACTCATGTCCATCGAGTCTGTGATGCCATCCAGCCATCTCATCCTGGGTCGTCCCCTTCTCCTCCTGCCCCCAATCCCTCCCAGCATCAGAGTCTTCTCCAATGAGTCAACTCTTCGCATGAGGTGGCCAAAGTACTGGAGTTTCAGCTTTAGCATCATTCCTTCCAAAAAAATCCCAGGGCTGATCTCCTTCAGAATGGACTGGTTGGATCTCCTTGCAGTCCAAGGGACTCTCAAGAGTCTTCTCCAACACCACAGTTCAAAAGCATCAATTCTTCAGCGCTCAGCCTTCTTCACAGTCCAACTCTCACATCCATACATGACCCCTGGAAAAACCTTAGCCCTGACTAGACAGACCTTTGTTGGCAAAGCAATGTCTCTGCTTTTCAATATGCTATCTAGGTTGCTCATAACTTTTCTTCCAAGGAGTAAGCGTCTTTTAATTTCATGGCTGCAATCACCATCTCCAGTGATTTTGGAGCCCAGAAAAATAAAGTCTGACACTGTTTCCACTGTTTCCCCATCTATTTCCCATGAAGTGATGGGACTGGATGCCATGATCTTCGTTTTCTGAATGTTGAGCTTTCAGCCAACTTTTTGACTCTCCTCTTTCACTTTCATCAAGAGGCTTTTTAGTTCCTCTTCACTTTCTGCCATAACGGTGGTGTCATCTGCATATCTGAGGTTATTGATATATGTACATGTATATTATCATGTAAGAAACGAATTGCCAGTCTATGTTCGATACCGGATACAGGATGCTTGGGGCTGGTGCATGGGGATGATCCAGAGAGATGATATGGGGTGGGAGGTGGGAGGGGGGTTCAGGATTGGGAACTCATGTACACCCGTGGCAGATTCATGTCAATGTACGGCAAAACCAATACAATATTGTAAAGCAAAATAAAGTAAAAATAAAAATTTAAAAAAAAAACAGTCCAGTATTTTTGCCTGGGAAATCCCATGGGCAGAGGAGCCTGGTGGGCTATAGTCCACAGGGTCACAAAAGAGTCAGACACAACTTAGTGACTAAACAACAACAACGGGTTCAAGAAGGAACTTTTCAGCCACTTGCTAGGGTGTACCAAAGGTGACATCTTACATACAACTATGATACCTTTGTCACAGCTAAAGAACTACTGAGTTGGCCAAAACATTTGTTCAGGTTTTTCCATAAGATGTTACAGAAAAATCCAAATGAATTTTTTTGGCCAACCAGTGACATCAGTGCATTACTGTGAACCACACACACATTGTTCTGATTTCACTAGCTTTTCCACTAATGTCCTTTTTTGTTCCATAATCTCATGAAAGTTGCTAAGGAACGTTTAGTTGTCAAGTCTCCATAGGCACCTTTTAACTGTAACAGTCTCTCAGACTTCCTTTATTTTTAACAACCTTGACAATTTTGAGGGATATTGAAAATTGTCCTTCTGTTTAAATTTGTTTATTTTCTTCACGATTGGACTGGGGTTATGGGTTTGAGAGATAAAGAACACAAAGGTAGTGTCATTTTGAATCACGTTATGTTAAGAGTACATGTTGTCATGACTTATGACTGTTGCTGTTAACACTGATCGCTTGGCTGAGGCAGTGCTGGTAAAATTTCTTCACCGTAAAGTTACTCTTTTTCCTCCTTTCCATAACCCTACTTTTTGAAAGTAAGTTACTACACAGCTCACCTCTTAGAAGAAGTAGTGGCTACATAAATTATTTGCAGTTCTATAAGGAAGATTTATCATTTCTTTCTATTTGTTTCCTTGTTTGTCTATAGATCATTTATATCAGCATGAACTCATAAATATTTATTTTATTCCTTAGGTTACAATGCAGTCTTACTAGTATTCATTTTATTGCTCAAATCCTTCCAGTTTTGGCCATGGGCAATTCTTTTAGATCGCCTCCAGAGTCTCTTAGATGTATTCCTATCTTTTTGTTCTTTGAACATTTCTTAACTTCTGTCACTACAAGATGCCCTGGGCTAGTCTTATGTTTTCTCTGCCCCAACCCTAGAATCATCTAGTTTTCCAAAGAGCCCTAGTTCTTTTATTAGAAAATAATACTAGAAATGAAGATCTATGCTCTGAGTATGCTTATTGCTTCTACAATGTCACTGCTTTGTGGTCTTCTCAGCAGACAGAGCTAGAAAAATACATGTAGGTATACTAAACTATGTAATTTGGATTGTAAAAATCTATAATTACTTCTACGTCTATCCATCTTTAGCTACATTAAACTAAACACAGTTTCATAGTGATGATTCAGTTCCTAATCTAGTATCTCATGGTCCATCTATCCCTTCTGGCCCTCTCCTTGCTTAACTATAACCTCTGTCTCCAACTTGCATAAATCTGGTTTCCATCATCCATTTATTCATTTGTTTAAAACTCTAGTATACACATATACTAGATTCTCTGAGATATCTGTATGCAGGTCAAGAAGTAACAGTTAGTTCTGGACATGGAACAACAGACTTTCTAAATAGGGAAAGGAGTACATCAAGGCTGCATATTGTCACCCTGCTTATTTAACTTGTACACAGAGTACATCATGAGAAGTGCTGGGCTGGAAGAAGCACAAACTGGAATCAAGATTGCCAGGAGAAATATCAATAACCTCAGATATGCAGATGACACCACCCTTATGGCAGAAAGAGAAGAAGAACTAAAGAGCCTCTTGATGAAAGTGAAAGAGGAGAGTGGAAAAGCTGCGTTAAAACAACATTCAGAAAACTAAGATCATGGCATCTGGTCCCATCACTTCATGGCAAATAGATGGGAAAACAGTGGAAACAGTGACAGATTTTATTTTGGGGGGTTCTGAAATCACTGCAGAAGGTGACTGCAGCCATGAAATTAAAAGATGCTTACTCCCTGGAAGAAAAGTTATGACCAACCTAGATAGCATATTAAAAAGCAGAGACATGACTTTGCCAACAAAAGTCCATCTAGTCAGAGCTGTGGTTTTTCCAGTAGTCATGTACGGATGTGAGAGTTGGACCATAAAGAAATTTGAACGCTGAAGAATTGATGCTTTTGAACTGTGGTATTGAAGACTGTTGAGAGTCCCTTGGATAGCAAGGAGATCCAACCAGTCCATCCTAAAGGAAATCAGTCCTGAATATTCATTGGAAGGACTGATGCTGAAGCTGAAACTATAATATTTTGGCCACCTGATGCAAAAACTGACTCATTTGAAAAAACCCTGATGCTGGGAATGATTGAAGGCAGAAGGAGAAGGGGATGACAGAGGATGAGATGGTTGGATGGCATCACCAATTCAATGGACATGAGTTTGAGTAAACTCCGGGAATTGGTGATGGACACGGAAGCCTGGCATGCTGCAGTCCATGGGGTCGCAAAGAGTTGACACGACTGAGTGACTGAACTGAACTGATACACATATAGCAGTTTCTGAACTGTTAACCCAGCTACCATTCTTTACATTAGGCATTTAACATATATATCACTACATGTTGGGGCTTCCCAGTTGGCACTAGTGGTGAACCATCTGCCAATGCAGGAGATATAGAGACCCGGGTTTGGTGCCTGGGTTGGGAAGATCCCCTGGAGAAGGAAATGGCAACCCTCTCCAGTATTCTTGTCTGGAGAATCCCATGGACAGAGGAGCCTGGCGGGCTACAGTCCATGGGGCCGCAGAGTCGGACACAACGGAAGCGACTTAGCATATATGCATGCATTACATCTTGTCTTCATGACAACCCATTATATAGATAAGGAGCCTCAAATTAAGGCTTTTAAATTACTTGCTCAAGGTCACACAACTAGCCAGTCTGGAGCTGGAACTTGAACCCAAGTATGCCTGTTTAGAAAGTCAATGATCTTGCTATTTTACATACTGCTTTCCAATATAACTTTTTAAAAAGGGAAGTTAATTTGTAACATACAGTTTGAAAACAAACAAATATAAAGAGTTTTTATTATGAAAGATATTCAGGTTTATTATAAAAATCTGAACAAAGTTATTTTTACAGTTATACTATATGTACAATTTGGTACACTGTTTTTTCTTAAACAACATATGCATTTCCACACTGAATGAAGACTTTGTAAAGATAATTTTTAATGACTACTTAATGTTCCATCCAATCTGTAGACCATAATGAACTTAGACGTGTCTCTGCTGTTGGCAGTGAAGATAGTTCCACATTCTTTACCAACATAAAAAATGTTGAAAGTCATTCTATGCCTCCAAGAGATTGAATTACTGGGCCAAGGTGTTTAAAGTTTTCCACACATTGTGCCAACTTGCTGTCACAAGAACTTGGACTGATTTAATTCTCCCCAGCTTATCAGAGTGGTTTTTCCATTGCCACATTTTAATATGATTATTTAAGAACAATCTCTACTCTATGAATGGCCATTAGAATTGAGTCTTGCTTCTAACATGACCAGCTACAACCTATTTTACTCAATATCCTCCTTCCAGGTATTAAGTGACTCAAAAAAGATTTGATCTCTCTGCATAGGATTTTGATTACAGTGAAAAGTGTGTGCGTCATCTGAAATGTAAAATACTATTATTAATAAATCTCAGATTTATTTATTAATAATTATTATTATAATTATTAATATTTATTTATTTATTTATCTCAGATCTTCTGAGATTTATTAATATCTCTGCCCCTAAGGCTTAATCTTGACTTGCTTCTGACCCTAAGGATTAGTCTTGATTTGCTTACTATCCCTTAATCAAGAATTCTTGGTAATATCAATTAAATAAATCAACTACTGTTTCTATCTATAGTTACTGGGCTACCATGCTTTGATCATGGCCTTAAGCTTATTATGAGGAGATCCAGAATCCATGTGTGAACCAAGAGTTATTTACAGATTGAGTAAATAATACGTGTCCTATAAAGATAGACCACTGTTTTTCCAATTCATATATATATTGCTGTGAAAACCAGATTCATTTCAAAGCATTGTTGAATTCATAACAGCTTTTGTCATCAAGTGTTTTCTCAGCAGATCCTAAAATCACAGCTGTTCCTGTGGGGATTTTAGAGACTGGAAGACATTAAAAATGTTTCTTCATTTTCAAAAATGTTGGAAACCACTTAAGTGAGCATCAGAGCACATATGTAACTTTGGTGATGATAGGAAAGGCAGGTCCTTACTGAACGTCATTCAAATGGTCCTTCTTTAGCTCATGTTCTACCTTGAGTACTAATCTAATTATCTTATTCCTTTCTGAGAAGCTCAAGTACTGTCTTCTTTCAATGAGGAATGTTGCAATAATCTAGAAAAAGAATGACAACAGCATTACATTTACAGCCAAAATTTTCCCAAAGTATTTGGGGTGAATATCAGCACAGCCCAAATCTTCCCTCAGGTACTATATGTGTGTATGCAATTTTGACCGCCGGTCTCAACATTTTCCACAGTCTAGATCAGGAGCTGTATAGTCAGTGCAGTGTCAAGAGGAATTACAGGGAAGCTGAGCTAATATCAGTTGATGGGGTGGGTCCCTTGGATTCCTTTGTTACCATGTAAATATCTCCGAAGTCTGACTGACCACACTGAGGCAGACACCAGGCAAGAAAAGGAAGGCTGATTTTTATAAAGAGAGATGGAAGTGCTGTTACTCAATTGTGCTGCAAGACTATGAAACCTTACGGCTTGTTTTATAGGGAGGAGCAGTGAAGCAGGAAATTGTTAATGCAACACATTTGGGAAAAGCCAGGAAAGGTGAGGATACCAAGCAAAAATGCTGAGATTTTAATACCTACTTAAGGCTCCTGTAACAGAGACTAAAGGGTTCAGAAGTAAACATTCAAGAAGTGAAATACTACTTAGTTGATTATAGACATGAGCTCAATTAGCTCTAAGGAATGTTAAGAATAAAAGAACGGGATTAATCCATACTTTTTAGTTCAGTTCAGTTCAGTTCAGTCACTCAGTCGTGTCCGACTCTGTGACCCCATGAATCACAGCACGCCAGGCCTCCCTGTCCATCACCAACTCCCGGAGTTCACTCAGATTCGCGTCCATCGAGTCTGTGATGCCATCCAGCCATCTCATCCTCTGTCGTCCCCTTCTCCTCCTGCCCCCAATCCCTCCCAGCATCAGAGTCTTTTCCAATGGGTCAACTCTTCGCATGAGGTGGCCAAAGTACTGGAGTTTCAGCTTTAGCATCATTTCTTCCAAAGAACAGTTAATAGGCATCATTTTTCCTCACCAGCTTTGATTTGCCATTACTCTTATTTCTAATAAAGCATGTTAACCATCACATACAACATAGGTTGTAAGCACAATATTCACAGTTTAGCATTTTGTAGAACTTACTTCTCAGGTATTTAGACTGCATGACACACATTACATCTTTAAGTCTTCTAAAAACCTAATATTCATGACACAAGAATTTCCAGAGGATTTGTGAATATAGACAGCATTAAGGGAACCCATTTCCAGATCCTCAACTTTCTTTCACATATACTCATTCTTAAAATGTATGTGTTCAGCTACCACTCCATCCTTGGTTTCTAGATAGCATTTAGCAATAAAAGGAACCAGGGCTCCTTGGAGAAACAACTAATTCTAGGAATAGGGCATGGAAAATACAGAATAAGCCTGGAATATCTTGCAATGCCAGAAAATAAGAAAGTGGAAAGAAAGAGGGATGGAGGGAAGAAGGAAGGGAGGAGATGATGGGAGAGTTGGAGCAAGGGAAGATAGAAGCATGTCAAAAGGACACAACTCTAAAGAGTCCCCAATGTCCAAAGCTGGATGAAACTGAGCAACCAAATAAATAACATTGGTTTATAACCCAAAGAATAAAATAAGCATCAGTGAATCTGTAGTGAAACATACAAATGATTGACTAACTCAATAAATGGAGAGGAGACAATTTTCCTCATATACTTGCTTGGCTATGAGTGAAACAAAAAGTCACCATATGAATGCCACATAATAATCCCTGCCGATAAGACCCACTGACAAAGTCCAAAAGTAGTAGGAAAACTTTAATGTTACACAGGATAGTTAAATGGTCTCTTCCCAAATTTGATTACTGTGATGGTTTGATCAGTATTCTCAGGTACTTCTCCCTCTAGGAGGTAGAGTTTCATTTCTCTTCCCTTGAGTGTGGGCTAGACTTAGTGACTCTCCTCTATCAAGTAGAAGATGGCAAGGGAGAAACCATAACTTTATGGTGGAGAAGCCCAGCATACACCACTTGCCCAAGTGATCAATGTTAAAAGCACTAGTGATAAGTCACATTGATGTTATGTATTCCTGACCTGACACAATGAAAGCACTTTAGCTCTGAGGTGTTCTTCTGAAGAATGCATAACCCCAGTCTACTCACAGGAAAACATCAGACAGACTCTAATGAATACACCTTATGCAAAAGACCTGAAAAAGACTTTTCAGATGTGTCAAGGTCATGAAAGACAAGGAAAAACTGAGACATGATCACAGACTGAAGAGTTTAAGAAGACGTAAGAGAGACTTCCCTGGTGATCCGGTGATTAAGACTCCATGCTCCCAATGTAGGGAGCAGGGGTTCAATCCCTGGCTGGAGAACTAAGATCCTGTATGCTACATAGTGCAGCCTTAAAAAAAAAAAAAAAGACACAAGAATTACAGCTGACCCTTCAGCAATGCAGTTCTGAACTGCAAAGGTCCATCCATACACAGGTATTTCTCAATAGAAAGTACTACAGTCCATGGTTGGTTGAACCCAGGGTTTTGGAGGAACTAGGGATATGGAGGTTTGACTATAATTTATGGGCAGATTAACCCCCTACACACTCATGTGTTGTTCAAGGATCAACTGTAAATGCAACATATTATTCTAAATCAGGAAAAAGGTCATTAGTGGGAAAATTGGTGAAATGTATGTGAATCTGTGAAGTCTGAAGCAATGTTAACTTCTCAGTTTTGGTAAATAAACTATGCTTTTATGAGATGTTAATATTATCATAAGTGGGCAAAGGGTATGTTGAACCTCTCTGGACTATTTTTGCTACTCTGTACAATCTAAATTTATTTCAAAATAAAAATTTTTGAAAACTGATCTGCTTGAGCATGCTTCTCCTTCTGATGCTTTTCATTTTCTTTCTTCCCCTTTCACATTGACACATCTCCCACTTAACAATAACAACAAAAAAAACACTTCTTGCCCATACTTAATTCCTGCTGTAGTAAATTGTCCCAGGATGTAAAACCACCTGCAAAGCAAACCAGGGACAAATTTGAAATGCCTCTGAGGATAAGTCCATTGGGAGGAAAGCAAAGAGATCAGAGAATAACAGTAAGGACTAAAAATGGGAGCAAAAATCTTTTAGAAATAGCTCAATGGGTAAAGAAGCTGCCTGCAATGCAGGAGACACAGGAGATAAGGGTTCAGTTCCTGAATCAGGAAGATCCCAGGAGAAGGAAATGGCAACCCACTCCAGTATTCCTGCCTGGGGAATCCCATGGACAGAGGAGCCTGGCGGGCTGCAGTCCAAAGGGTCACGAAGAGTCAGATACGACTGAGCGAGTAAGCAAAGTGATCCCTTCATGGATCCCTTCATGGATCATAGCCCTATCATGGCAGAAGGACTTGCATAACTCAATGCACCTACGAGCCACGCCATGCAGGGCCACCCCAGATGGACGCATCATAGTGAAGAGCTCTGACAAAACCTGTTCCACTGGAGGAGGGAATGGTAGACCACTCCAGTATTCTTGCCTTGAAAACCCCAGGAACAGTATGAAAGGCAAAAAAGATATGACACTGGAGGATGAGCCCTCCATGTCCAAAAGTGTCCAATATGCTAACGGGGAAGTACGGAGGGCATTTGCTAATAGCTCCAGAAAGAAGAAAGTGGCTGAGGCAAAGCGGAAATGATGCTCAGTTGTGGATGTAAATTTTCACTGGTAGTGAAAGTAAAATCCATTGCTGTAAAGAACAATATTCCATAGGAACCTGGAATGTTAGGTCCATGAATCAAGGTAAACTGGATGTGGTGAAGCAGGAGATGGCAAGAGTGAACATCAACATCTTAGGAATCAGTGAACTAAAATGGATAGGCATGTGATAATTTAATCCAGAGGACCATTATATCTACTACTGTGGGCAAGAATCCCTTAGAAGAAATGGAGTAGCCCACATAGTCAACAAAAGAGTCTGAAATGCAGAACTTGGATGCAATTTCAAAAATGACAAAATGACTTTGATTTGTTTCAAAGGCAAACCATTCAACATCACAGCAATCCAAATCTATGCCCCACCCACTGATGCTCAAGAAGCTGAAATTGAATGGTTCTATGAAGATCTACAACACCTTCTAGAACTAACACCAAGATAATATGTCCTTTCGCCACAGGGGATTGGAATGCAAAAATAGGAAGTCAAGAGATACCTGGGGTAACAGGCAAGGTTAGCCCTGGAGTGCAAAATAAAGCAGGGCCAAAGCAAACAGAGTTTTGCCAAGAAAATGCGCGGATCATAGCAAACACCCTCTTTTGACAACACAACAGATGACTCTACACATGGACATCACCAGACGGTCAATACCAAAATCAGATTTATTATATTCTTTGCAGCTAAAGATGGAAGAGCTCTATACAGTCAGCAAAAACAAGCCTGGCGTTCAGATCATGAGCTCCTTATTGTAAAATTCAGGCTTAAATTGAAGAAAGTAGGGAAAACCAGTAGGCCATTCAAGTATGACCTAAATCAAATCCCTTATGATTATACAGAGGAGGTGATGAATAGATTCAAGGGATTATATCTGGTAGACAGAGTGCCTGAAGAACTACTGACGGAGATTCATAACATTGTACAGGAGGCGGTGATCAAAACCACCGCAAACAAAAAGAAATGCAAGAAAGCAAAGTGGCTGTCTGAGGAGGCTTCACGAACAGCTGAGGAAAGAAGAGAAGTGAAAGACAAAGGAGGAAGGGAAAGGTATACCCAACTGAATGCAGAGTTCCAGAAAATAGCAAGGAGAGATACGAGAGCCTTCTTAAGTGAACAATGCAAATAAATAGAGGAAAACAACAGAATGCGGAAAGGCTAGAGATATCGCCAAGAAAATCGGAAATATCAAGAGAATATTTCATGCAAGGATGCACATGATAAAGGACAGAAATGGTAAATGATAAAGGACCTAATGGAAGCAGAAGAGGTGGCAAGAATACACAGAAAAACTATACAAAAAAGGTCTTAATGACTTAGATAACCGTGATGGTGTGGTAACACACCTAAAGCCAGACATCCTGGAAGGTGAAGTCAAGTGGACCTTAGGAAGCATTACTACAAAAAAAGCTAGTGGAGGTGATGGAATTCCAGCTGAGCTATTTCAAATGCTAAAAGATGATGCTGTTAAAGTGCTGCACTCGATACATCAGCAATTTGGAAAACCCATCAGTGGCCACAGGACAGGAAAAGATCAGTTTTCATTCCAATTCCAAAGAGGGGCAATACCAAGGAATGTTCAAATTACCATACAATTGTGCTCATTTCACTTGCTAGTAAGGTTATGCTCAAAATCCTTCAAGCCAGACTTCAGCAGTACATGAACCAAGAACAATGCTTAGAAAAGGCAGAGGAACCAGAGATCAAATTGCCAACATTCGTTGAATCACAGAGAAAGCAAGGGAATTCCAGGAAAACATCCACTTCTGCTTCATTGACTATCCTAAAGCCTTTGACTGTGCAGATCACAACAAACTGTGGAAAATTCTTCAAGAGATGGGAATACCAGATCACCTGACATGTCTCCTGAGAAACTTGTATGCAGGTCAGTAAGCAACAGTTAGAACTGGACATGAACAATCAGTTCAGTTCACTTCAGTCGCTCAGTCATGTCTGACTCTTTGCGACTCCATGGAATGCAGTATGCCAGGCCTCTCTATCCATCACCAACTCCCGGAGTTCACTCAAACTCATGTCCACTGAGTTAGTGATGCCATCCAACCATCTCATCCTCTATTATATCCTTCTCCCACATTCAATGTTTCCCACCATCAGGGTCTTTTCAAATGAGTCAGTTTTCACATCAGGTGCCCAAAGTATTGGAGTTTCAGCTTCAGCATAAATCCCTCCAATGAACATTCAGGACTGATCTCCTTTAGGATGGACTGGTTTGGTCTCCTTGCAGTCCAAGGGACTCTTGACAGTCTTCTCCAACACCACAATTCAAAAGCATCAATTCTTTGGTGCTCAGCCTTCTTTATAGTCCAGCTCTCACATCCATGCATGACTACTGGAAAAACCATAGCTTTGACTGTGGACCTTTGCTGGCAAAGTCATGTCTCCGCTTTTTAATATGCTGTCTAGGTTGGTCATAGAGTAGAAGGTCATAGACCTTCCAAAGAGTAAGGGTCTTTTAACTTCATGGCTGCACTCACCATCTGCAGTGATTTTGGAGCCCCCCAAAATAAAGTCTGTCACTGTTTCCACTGTTTTCCCATCTATTTGTCATGAAGTGATGGGACCAGATGCCATGATCTTAGTTTTCTGAATGTTGAGCTTTAAGCCAAATTTTTCACTCTCCTCTTTCACTTTCACCAAGAGGCTCTTTAATTCTTTGCTTTCTGCCATAAGGGTGGTGTCATCTGCATATCTGAGGTTATTAATATTTCTCCCAGCAATCCTGATTCCAGCTTGTGCTTCATCCAGCCCAGCATGTCTCATGATGTACTCTGCATATAAGTTAGATAAGCAGGGTGACAATATACATCCTTGACGTATTCCTTTCCCAGTTTGGAACCAGTCTGTTGTTCCATGTCCAGTTCTAATTTGTTGCTTTCTGACCTGCATACAGATTTCTCAAAAGGCAGGTCAGGTGGTCTGGTATTCCCATCTCTTGAAGAATTTTTCACAGTTTGTGGTGATCCACACAGTCAAAGGCTTTGGCATAGTCAATAAAGCAGGAATAGATGTTTTTCTGGAACTTTTCTATGTTGGCAATTTGATCTCTGGTTCCTCTGCCTTTTCTAAATCCTGCTTGAACACCTGGAAGTTCACGGTTCACATATTGTTGAAGGCTGGCTTGGAGAATTTTGAGCATTACTTTAGTAGTGTGTGAGATGAGTGCAATTTTGTGGTAGTTTGAGCATTCTTTGGCATTGCCTTTCTTCGAGGTTGGAATGAAAACTGACCTTTTCCAGTCCTGTGGAAACTGATGAGTTTTCCAAATTTGCTGGCATATTGAGTGCAGCACTTTCACAGCATCGTCTTTTAGGATTTGAAATAGCTCACCTGGAATTCTATCACCTCCACTAGCTCTGTTCATAGTGATGCTTCCTAAGGCCCACTTGACTTTGCATTCCAGGATGTCTGGCTCTAGGTGAGTGATCATACCATCATGATTATTTGGGTTGTGAAGATCTTTTTTGTACAGTTCTTCTGTGTATTCTTGCCACCTCTTCTTAATATCTTCTGCTTCTGTTAGGTCCAAAGCATTTCTGTCCTTTATTGAGCCCATCTCTACATGAAATGTTCCCTTGATATCTCTAATTTTCTTGAAGAGATCTCTAGTCCTTCCCATTCCATTGTTTTCCTCTATTTCTTTGCACTGATCACCGCGGAAGGCCTTCTTATCTCTCCTTGCTATTCTTTGGAACTCTGCATTCAAATGAGTATAGCTTTTTTTTTTCTCCTTTGCTTTTTGCTCCTTCTTTTCACAGCTATTTTTAAGGCCTCCTCAAAAGCAAAACAGCCATTTTGCTTTTTTGACTTTCCTTTTCTTGGAGATGATCTTGAAACCTGTCTTCTATACAATCTCACGAACCTCTGTCTACTTTTCATCAGGCACTCTGTCTATCAGATCTTATCCCTTGAATCTATTTCTCACTTCCAGTGTATAATCAATCGTAAGGAATCTGATTTAGGTCATGCCTGAATGGTCTAGTGGTTTTCCCTACTTTCTTCACTTTAAGTCTGAATCATGAAACAATCGACTGGTTCAAACTAGAAAAGGAGTACGACAAGGCTATACATTGTAATCCTGCTTAATCTATGTATATCCAGAGTACATCATGTGAAATGCCAGGCTGGATGACTCACAAGCTGGAATCAAGATTTCTGGGAGAAATATCAACAACCTCAGATATGCAGACATGTGACTCTAACGGTAGAAAGTAAAGAGGAACTAAAAAGCCTCTTGATGAGGGTGAAAGAGGAGTGTGAAAAAGCTGGCTTAAAACTCAACATTCAAAAAGCTAAGATCATCACATCTGGTCTCATCACTACATGGCAAATAGAAGGGGAAAAGTTAGAAATAGTGACAAATTTTATTTTCTTTTTTTTAAATTTATTTAAAAATTTTATTTTCTTGAACTCCAAAAATCACTGCAGATGGTGATTGCAGCCATGAAATTAAAAGACGCTTGCTTCTTAGAAAGAAAGCTATGACAAACTAGTGTATTAAAAAACAGACAGATCACTTTGCCAACAAAGTTCCACCTGGTCAAAGCTATGGTATTTCCAATAGTCATTTATGGATGTTAGAGTTGGACCATAATGAAGGCTGAGCACCAAAGAATTGATGCTTTCAAATTGCAATGTTGGAGAAGACTCTTGGGAGTCCCTTGGACTGCAAGGAAATCTAACCAATCAATCTTAAAGGAAATCAATCCTGAATATTCATTGAAAGGACTGAGGCTGAAGCTCCAATACTTTGGCACCTGATGCAAAGAGCCAACTCCTTAGGAAAGACCCTGATGCTGAAAAAGATTGAAGACAAAAAGAGAAGAGGGCGGCAGAGAATGAGATGGTTACATAGCATCACCATTCAATGGACATGAATTTGAGCAAACTCCGGAAGATAGTAGAGGACAGAGAAGCCTGGCATTCTGCAGTCTATGGGGTCACAAAGAGTAGGACATGACTTAGCAACTGAATAACAACAACAAAACCTTTTTAACCCCTAGCCAATCTCTCTCTCCTATCTCTGTCTGGCTCGTCTCTTCCTCTGCCCGCTGCTTACCTCATTACTCCTATAAACTTGCAACCTAAAATTTTTAATTCAGAATTAAGAAGACTATCACAAGGATGTGTTCACACAATGATTTGAATTTTAAAAAAAGAATGTCTAATATTTTTTGGCAGAAAATAACTTTGGTTTAGTTGAAAGTTTCAGTTGCAAGGACTGACTCTGTTAATTCAATTACATGTTGGCCATTTGAATTGACTAGTGTTAGTTGCTCAGTCGTGTCAGCCTCTTTGCAACCACATGGACTATAGCCTGCCAAGGTCCTCTGTCCATGGAATGCTCCAGGCAAGAATATTGTAATGGGTTGCCATTTTCTTCTCCAGGGATCTTCCCAATCCAGGGATCTCCCACATTGCAGGCAGATTCTTTACCATCTGAACCACCAGGGAAGCCTTTTGAATTAACAAATGGGCAAAAACTTGAGGCCCCCTTTCTGACCGCATTTTAAATCTCTCCTTAGTTCAACCCCTTCGCAATATTTAATGGTTCACTACCTGACATTTGCCCTACCTCAAAACCAACCTCAAGGGAGAGAATAAAAAAGAAATTGAGATGTGTATGGTTCCAAAAGGAGAAAGAAGGCATGGAGAGGCCCAAGCAGAAGGTAATTTGCCAATGGGCTGGGAATACCCTAAAGAAGGTAGAAACTGACCCCAAAATAACCGTCACCTTAAATTCCTTAAGAGATTCAATCCTGAGATCTCTGAATATGACGGACACTTTGTGAACAAGTCTTTAGATATTTTTGGAGGGTTGGCAATATGGCAACCTTCACTCATCTCAACAAGGCAGCAGGCAGACTGTGAGAACTTGACTTTGGGCAGAGCTGTGGCAGAAGAGGGTTGTGGCAAATCATCTGCTCCTGATTCCCAATGGGAAGTGGACAGAAGTCACTGTGCATGTTTTGGGGCAATAATACCTCCTCACTGATTGCCATTCAGTGTTAGAGACAAGCCCTTTTAGTCACTGACGGGACCCATCGTCCAGGGTGTGGGAGTGCAAAGATCTGAAGGAAAATACCCACAGACTCATTCAAAGTCCAACAGAACAAGGGAGCAGAGGAAGAAATTGGGACAGCAGGAGTAAGTGGTGGAGAAATCTGCTAGATCAAAGCCAATGGAGGTGAAAGGTTTGGTTTCTCAGAAAGGTTTAGTTAAAGAAATAAAGAAGGAGGGTGAAATGAGGTGGGATGTAAGAAACAAATGGGATTTTATGAGATTTTAACTAGTAGAACCAAAAATAGCAGAGAAGAAACGGATGACGTAAATCTAACAGAGAGAGTAAGAGGCATGCCTGTGCACACAGACACAGAGCAGAAACCACACACACGCCTGCCGCCCTCAAGCCCCGCCTGCCGCCCTCAAGCCCCGCCTGCCGCCCTCAAGCCCCGCCTGCCGCCCTCAAGCCCCGCCTGCCGCCCTCAAGCCCCGCCTGCCGCCCTCAAGCCCCGCCTGCCGCCCTCAAGCCCCGCCTGCCGCCCTCAAGCCCCGCCTGCCGCCCTCAAGCCCCGCCTGCCGCCCTCAAGCCCCGCCTGCCCAGGTGTCAGTTCCTGCAGGAAGCCCTGCCCAGTGGCCCTGGGCTGAGCCGGCGCCTCCCTGCGTGTCTCCTCCACCGCAGCCCTCCCCACGTAGTGTGCAATTGACTATTTACTTGTCTGTGACAATTGCTTGAAAGAAGGGACCTTGGCTTTTCTTTGTATTCTCAGAAAATAAATTAACTATTCTTCCCATGAAGCAGAGGTGTGAAAATAAAGCCCAGAAAAGTCAAATACAGAATGAAGTATTTGCGGCTAAAGACAAAACAAAACATAACAAAGGTATGAAATCCTTATTTAAAAATACAGATTCTTTGCTTTCATACCAAGAGATTCTGACTCAAACTTTCTGGCTATCTCTCCAATTACAGTTCCAGATTTAGAAAGAAACAAGTCTTCCAGGAAAATTCTTGTCATCAAATATTTTCTTCAAATTCTGAGTAAACATTAGCATTATTTTCAGTTTTCAGTTACATTTTCAGAAAAAAAAAAAAAAAAAAACTGTCAATCAAGAATAAGAGAAGAGGACTGCCCTGTTGGCTCAATGGTAAAGAATCCACCTGCCAATGCAGGAGACAAGCCACTGTCAATGTATTCATCCCACCTGCCAACGTGTTCAGTTCCTGATCAGGGAAGACCCCACATGCTGCAGAGCAACTAAGCCCACGGGCCGCAACTACTGAGCCCTAGAGCCCGGAAACCACCACTGCTGAAGCCTGTGCCCTAGAGTCTGTGCTCTGCAACAGGGGAAGCCACCACAGTGAGAAGCCTGGCACTGCAGCTAGAGAGCAGCCCCTGCTTGACATAACCAGAGAAAAGCCTGAGCAGCAGCACAGATCCAGCACAGCCGAAAATGAATAATTTTTTTTAAACATAAAAAAGGAATAAGAGAAGAATGAAGATGGTTCTGACACAACAAAGATTTCTTGGTGATGTCAGTGATTCTGACACAACAATGGGCCTGACAGGAGTGAAATGAATGGGCACTTCTCTAAGCCCTCCTGGAACTTTTGATTCAGGTGATCCACAGGCCACACTGTGGAAAAGCTACTGTGTGGACCGCAGACCGCAAGCCCTATCCTGACCGTCTTACAGAGATAATGATGTCCAAGGGCATACAAGAATCATTAAGAATGTTCTTCAGTGAGCGGTTTTCTCCCGAGGCAGGAGGGGCCCCTAAGCACCGTGATCTCGGGCTGCTGTCTGTATTCATGCCAGAAGGCAGGGACGAGAAAGCCGGCACAGTCCCCAAGGCACTGCCGAAACAAATGGACAGGTTGGACACTGCTTGAGAGTCCCTCACAAAGGGAGTGTTCTTCAAAGAAAAGGTCAATAGTCAACAGCAACAACAACCGCAAATCAAATATGCTTCACAAAGTACTTGGATTCATTTTCTCGGAAACACTAAGGAGCCATCCTAAGGAGGGAGGGACTGGCAGGTAGAGATGTTCTGGAGAAGAAGATAATGAATAAGCAGAAGCAGACTAGAGCAAGGCTGCAGAGAGGAGCGAGTATTTCAGCCTGTGGAATCTCACTGATGGATTTTTATAAAGCCTCCGAGAGTTAAAAAAGCCTCCCACGTAGGTTTAAGAGAAACGGCCAAGTCGTCTACCACACAGTGATGAACAAAGATTTTGAGTAAAATAGAGTTATGAGAAAATCTAGAAGTGAAAAGCCTTCCTGCTCCTGAGTCCAGACAGTATCTCCATCCATTGCTGTGTCTTCCATGACATTATACATACAGCATATTCTATAAACAAAAAATTTATATATTGAAATATTTAACTTTTATTTTAAATGTGTAGACTTATATAAAAGCCAGAATAATAGTACAGAAAGGTACCATACACCCTTTACCCAGCTTCCCCTAATGTGGCCATCTTATATAAGCACAGTACAATTCTCATGAACATCGATACTACATTATTAGCTAATCTAGAGACCTTATTCAGATCTCACTGGTGTTCCTAAAATAGCCTTTTTTCTGATCCAGGACCCCCTTTAGGACCACACTTTGCATTTAGTTGCCCTGTCTCCTTAGTCTCCTCTAGTCTGGAACAGTCCAAGTCCTTGTCTTTTGAACAACGTTGGCACTTCTGAAGGCCAGTTCTCTTGCAGAATCTCTAGATTGGGTTTGACATTCTCTCATAATTAGACTAAGGGGCAGGAATACAACAGAAGTGAGAGTGTGTGCGTTTTTCACTATATATATTCTTAAGAAGAAAGCAGAGAAATAAAAACAGGAATGAGGGAAATGCCAAGTTTTCTTAAAAGATAAAACATTGATGTTTTCAAGAAAGAATAAAAGACTGTTGACAGAAGGAGACATCTTAGGTCATTGGGAGTAAGGACACAGTGAAATGGGATCATTCAAACATTGCTGAAATGAGAATAAATTGGTACAGAAATTCTAAAAAAGCAACTTGACAGATATATCACATATCCTAAAATTTTGTATAAAACCTTTGACATCAAAACTTTACTTCTGAGACTCTATCTTAGAAAATAAGTGGAAGCCTTACTATTTATCAGCACCATTGAAAATGGCAAGAACATCAAAGAAAAATAACTGAACATCATTAGAGGAAACAATCAGGATTTTTCGCTACCCAGCATCTGAACATCTTCCTGATTTAGTAAGGTTAGATCCCAATAGGTAAAGAATTTAGTGCCCTGATTCCCATTATGGAAGACAACCAAGGCACGTGATGGCCACGCAGGCTCAACCAATCAAATACTTACACTTGGAGTTTCAAATATTGAGAGAGGGATGCAAACAACCAGGGGCAGTCAGAAACTAACAACAACTGAGGATGTTTATCCTGTAAATTACTGAATCACAACATCATTTGAACTCACATGTGCACTACGTGTCATATGTGAGAATTAGGACAGTCACTGGGAAGTCAATGGGCTTTGAGAATTATACTGAGGATTTATGATGCTATGAACTGAACTGCGTCCCTCTGAAAGTCCTGTGTAGAAGCTCCAAACCCCAATGTGATGGTATTTGGAGACGGGGCCTTTTTGCAGTAATTAAGTTTAGATGAGGTCATGTAGATGGGACCCTCATGCTGGTATTAGGGTCCTCAGAGAGAAATTGCTCTCTCTCACCCCACCATGTAAGGACAGAGTGAGAAGGCAGCTGTCTATAATCCAGAAAGAAAGCCCTCACCTGCAGATTGCATTAACTGTCACCACTTTTATTTGGACTCCCAAACCTCCAGGACTATGAGAAATAAATTCCTGTGTAAGCCACTCACTCAATAGTATTTTGTTTTGTCAGCCCAAGCTGAGTAAAACATACAGGAAGATTTGGAAAATTTTTATGTACCTTAAACCTTAAGCTGCCACCCTTGTCTGATGAAGCTGCCCCTACCACCTGAAGATACTTCAGTAACCACATATGAAGAACTTTCTTTGCAAGGAAAAACCAATTCTCTTTATCCTTCACTCCTCTACACCACTAGTCTTATAACTAGAGTCAGATCCCAGAATGTCTTGGGCATACAATGACAACATCAATCACTTTTGGAGATTATACACCAATGGAATTGCTAGAATCTACAAAAATGTTAGAAATATGTGTGGAAATGAATTCTAAAGATGCTCAAACAAGTGTATACAGCATGAGTATATTCACCAGAGATCCTGGACAGGATAAACTAATTCAAGCTGCTACAAGTGGCTTTAATTGGTGTTTGGATGATTTTCCTGAAACCTAGACATAGCAGTAGACAACACAAAATGAAGTTGAGATGCCATTTAGAAAAAAAAAAAAAGCACTCTTAAATTGGAAGATACACAAGAGCTCATGAAATAATATTGGAATGGATTAGTCACAGGTAATTCATCGGCCACCTGCCCTCTAACTCCGTCCCCAAGGGGATCTGACACTTCATTCGCCCTTGAGAAATACAGTGTGAGAAGAGGGCCAGCATGTCTGAAAAGCACTTAAGTGCTTTTGCCTAAGACCAGGACACTGGTGAGAGATGCCGCAGTACAACGGGCTCCCTGACTTCCGAGAGGATGGGCGGATCCGGCGATGACCGATACCCTGGTGCCACTAACCTGCCACACACAGGATGAGAGTGGCTGCCAGAAACAGGAAGGAGAGCCAGGGTAAACACTGGAGTGGTGTCTTGCAGGGCTCTTCGGCAGAGAACACTGACTGCGAAGTTCATAGCACCAAAATACACCAACAGAGCACCAAAGCGCTTCTTGGTGTGTATAACCAGCAGGCCTCCAGGCTGGTAAATAAGAGCCTAACCTGAGCACAGGTATTGGAAATCACCCTCACAGATGAAGAGCTCCTTGACTGAAGGGGAAGTGGGGGATTTTTTTGAGGAGGATGTTGCAACAACACCAGCATTTACTGAGAAATTTGCCCTAGTCTTCAAAGGAGAAGAGAAATGTGAAGAACTGTTACACCTGATTTCTCAAGTTCTTGGTTCCAGGCTGCCTCCAACATAGTACAGGGTTATTTGGCTGTACCACCCACTTCCTGACTATACCCAATCACGTGCGTGGCATTTCAGAAGATGCACGATAAGAAAGTTATGCCATAATATGGGGGAGTCTGTGCATAACATAAGCTAACGATCTTTTCTGGCTAGGAAGAAAAAGATTTCTCTGCTCTCAGTGGAAAAGATTTAATTTGTCTTTGGAAACACATCCTGCAACTAAGTGGAAAGGTCTGCTGTGCTTGTAAAGATGATGCCAAGTGCACAATCTGTAGCAAGAAACCTCTACAATTTACCCATAAGAAGCAAAGGGAAGCCATGACTTCTGACTTTTGGAGACCTCTTCTGGCTACCCACACACAAAACCAGAGAAATGCTGGGCTTCCAGACTACAATAAAAAGAAGTTCTCTGTGATCAGTAGTGGGAATCTTCTCGTTGTATAAAGCAACACCTGTTGGCTTACATATCTGACTAAGGTGATATGGATGAAATTGTGTTTCTGCTCTGTGTTAATCATAAAACTGAAATAGCCAAAAAATGGATTGCTCGATTGGAAAACGGAAAGATACAGATAAGCCCCCTTTAGAGCATCCTCTGTCAGCCTTCTCATGTCCTCTGGAAGAGAGAAGGTTAAGTTCTCCTACAGCTTTTAGGGAATACTTAAGAAATGCAGTCAGAATATAAAGGAGATGATGGCAGCAAGAATGAAAATATGAATAAACTGGAATTATTGCAGAATTTTATACTCTCTGTCCACCCATGAACTACTATTTTAATTATTTTAAAAGGTGAAGTCCAAACATAAATTCTCAGACTATGCATTTTCAGGCACCTTGCAAATCGCTATCTAAAGACAGCTTATAACAGGTTAAATCTTGAGAAATTTTTTTTAATTTTACTGATGTTATCATGCCACCTACTTATAAAATTTCCCTGTTTAAGGGAGAAAAGATTTCAAAAGAAAACAAAGATTTTTAAGGTGCCACAGATTGGAAAGGGTTTAGCAGATTAAGAGATAAAATTTGTTAGAAAAATTTTAATATTATGGTAACTCTATACACAATGGTGCTAAAGAAAAAGAATTGCAAAAGGCTGCCAAGGTCATAAAAATTAATTAGAGACTTTATTTACATACGACATTATCTATATAGGCAGATACAACAACAAGATTGTAACGGGGTTGTGTGTGTGTTCAAACTCTGCTCACAGAAAGACAAGTCCAGGGATGAAATACACGCACATCACACACATTTTGGGGTTGCATGGCTTTTTTACTGTCAAGGAAGTGTGATTTTAGCGCCATGAAGATAGAAAGTACTTTTTAACACATCTGTGTGCGTGTGAGTCGCTTCAGTCATGTCTGACACTTTGTGACCCCACAGACTGTAGCCCACCAGGTTCCTCTGTCCATGAGACTCTCCAGGCAAGAATACTGGAGTAGGTTGCCATGCCCTTCTCCGGGAGATCTTCCCAACCCAGGAACAGAAGCTATGTCACCTGCTTCACAGGCAGATTCTTTACCATCTGAGCCACCAGGGAAACCCGTTTTACTACGGCCAGTATGGGAGAAAGAGAGAGAGACAGAGACAGAAGGAGAGGGAGAGAAAGAGGAAAGATCTGAAGAGAAGAAAGTGCAGTTACATGGCAATACCATTCGGCCCTAGAAGCAATGTGCCTATTTCTAAGACAAGCTAGATGATTTCTTCTCTTGTGCAAAGTCTTACAGGAACCTTCTGAATGTTTCTTCCAAGTCCATTGTTTCTTTATCGCTTCCCCTGCAGGAGGTGTATTAGCGGCAGTTTCAATGCCACCCTTTTCTCCTTCACATTCATTGCGTAACTATTCATTCCCCCACCCACGCACCCACACACACACCCTCCCCTTCTAAAGTTGTCAGATTAAAATCCCGCTTCATATTTACCACAGTTCTCACTTGCACCTATGTGGGTAAGTGAGAAATAGGGTGGGACGGTTGTTCGGAAAATCTAGAAGCCTAGTTGAAATTGCTTCAGTTCACAGAGACACCATCTCGGATAGGTGACCAAGTTGGATCCTCCTAACCCTGCCTGCCTTGGCGCCAGGAGAGTGCCCTGAGCGCCCTGAACTGGCAGAGACGGAGAGGAGATGCGTGCGGGGAGCAAGGCGCAGGAGCACTGGTTCCAAAATGCGCATGGCACGTAGCTGATGGGCTGCAGCCTGGCTGGAGGCTGGAAAAGACACAGGGGGAACTGAGGATGAGCGGCTGTTTGCACTGGAAACGGGCGCCCAGTAAACAGACAGGAAGGAAAGAAAGGTCAGTGGAGGGGAGGCAGGATTGACAAGCCCAAGGAGGTAAAAGCTGCTGCCCAGAGGCCTGTGCTGCCGGCCCGCAGCAGCAGGGTGCTGGCAGCGTGGAGATGCGGGCACAGCCCGGCTCCCGCAACGAGCGGCGGCCACAGGCCAGACTCAGGGTTCCCATGTGCGCATACAGGCAGGCGGCTGCCCGGAGGACCAACCAGATGCCTACAGGCCACCGGGGTCCTGTTTAAGGACTCAGCGCACCCAGCGCCGCTTCTGGGTGTTGCTCGCTGTTACTGAGAGCCGCAGCGTGAGTGGGGGGAACAGCGTTCTGATAACGTGGGTGTCAAGGATTAAGGTGTGATTGACACCTTCCTAGGGCTTCCCGTGTGGCTCAGGAGTAAAGAATTCCCCTGCAATGCAGGAGACACAGGTTGGATCCCTGGGTCATGAAGATTCCCTGGAGGTGGAAATGGCAACCCAGTCCAGTATTCTTACCTGGAGAATCCCATGCATTGAAGAGCTTTTCGGGCTTGAGTCCATAGGCTTGCCAAGAGTCCGACACAACTGAGTGACTGAGCAGTACCCTTTCTAAGGAGGCTGTAAGGAATCCAGGCACTTAGGTGCTCTTGGGACTCCCAGGAAAGCCCCAAAGGCCCGCCAAGTTCATGGCTCTGGGTAAATGCTAGAGGAAGCTCACTGATGAGAAAAACTGAAGTAACTACCAGGTCTGTTTGAGGTTATTTAACAAATTAAGAAAGGAAGGGGCTTCCCTGGTGGCTCAGATGGTAAAAGTATCTGCCTGTGAAGCAGGAGACATAGGTTCGATCCCTGGGTTGGGAAGATCCCCTGGAGAAGGGCATGGCAACCCACTCCAGTGTTCTTGCCTGGAGAATCTCATGGACAGAGGAGCCTGGCAGGCTACAGTCCATGGGGTCACAAAGAGTCATACATGATTGAGTGAAGAGCACCTTAGGTCTGAGATACATATCTGAACAGAAGTGTTCACAGTACAAGTTTGAAACATCAGTGGGGATTCAGACTAGAAGACCCCGTGTCCTGCACTCCATGTCACACCATCCCTCCATGCTCTTTCACTTGGTTACTCGGCATCTCTGGGGTAGTGCCACGGGCCAACAGGTCTCCACCCTTCCCTTTGTGTGTCTCTTCTTGACAGACATCAAAGCCAGCATGATTAGAAACAGCCTGACAGCTCTATCAAGAAAAAAGAAACAATTTTTGACTGGGTCAAAGTTCTGAGAGCAACTCAGTCTGTTAAATAATATATTTCAGACAGCATTCTAGAAAACAAAATCTTTTAAAACCACATTATGAGGCTATTAGGTATCAGTGTATATGGAATGAAGGCTGTATTTTTTTAGTCCTTTACAAATCCTTTCTCTTCTAATGTGGCCTGAGTCAATTCCATAAAGCTGGCCTGTTACACTTAAATTCTTTCAAATATCAGTACTCTAACAAAGGTTTCTACTGAAGACCTGCAGGGCTTGTTAAGAACTGTCACTATAAAAATATCATCTCATGGTCTTTGATATTTTCTAGAGTAAAAGAGCAATTAGAATGTAACTCTGGTTTGAGTTTAGCTGCCTTCCAATCCAATTAGCTTTATAAATTAATAGCTTTTTGTATCTTAACAGTAGGTGATGTTGTTTAATTAGTCAGTTTATTGTTTCCAGTCTTAGTTCGGAATTTCACATTCTGATGAGTTACAGAGTTTTAATTGAATGGATGAACATTCATCTAGAAAACTGTTTGTGTTCAAGCTTCTGTCAAGAACACTGTGGTATATTAAAATTCCCAGGTGCAACAAAATTACAATATTCTATCTCCAGAATTTATAGTATTTATGGTAGGTGCTACAAACAAGGTGCTTGTAGTACTCCAGGCATGCAGGCACTTTGTCTTTTCTTTAATTATTTATGTTCCTTTATTTTCTTTTCACTTCAGTTTCTTTCTCTTTTTCTTCCCAGGATAACATATAATATAATGAAAAGTGAAAATGTTAGTAGCTCAGTCATGTCCGATTCTTTGTGACCCTATGGCTGTAGTCTGCCAGGCTCCTCTGTCCATAGGATTCTCCAGGCAAGACTACTGGAGTGGGTTGCCATTCTCTTCTCCAGGAGATCTTCCCAATCCAGGGATCAAACCTGGGTTTCTTGCATTGCAGGTAGATTCTTTACCACCTGAGCCACCAGGGAAGCCCCTTAATATTATGTTATATTATATTATATTATATCATATTTTATAGGATTCCTTGGCATCAAACCAAGTAAGTTCATGCAGATCTCATATTCTGAATAGCAGCAGCACTGGAGCTGAGTAGCAGCTGCCCCTTTGAATAGACCAGCTGCTCTCCCCTTCTTTTCCATCCTTACTAGGCATGTGCCATTTTCTTGCTTTAACTGTCAGGCCCTTGTGTGTACTTTTCACATTTGCTGCTATTTATACTCATACAAGGCCTTGCAATGTATGTCTGATCTGAAGGCTATATCTTTCTTAGAATTGTCCACATATATGCAGCGGAGATTTTATATCTGGGTTGTACAACAACTCTTTTCCCTTTTCTCAGCAGGCATGCTGGGAGAAATATTTATTCACCAAATATTAGGATATAAAAAGAATAAAGACCAATAGCAACAATGCTTGGGTGCCAATAGACATCAAAATATCTACACATTGCCTATGACTGGGGCTCAAGATTTGATGGTAGAAGGTTTTATCAAAAGAAAGAGGAGGAAAAGATGACATGTAGGAAAGAAGAAAAATGAATGAGTAAGAAGGAAAAAGAGAGGAAAAGCAAACTCTAAGAGGGAAAGACACTCCATCCTGTCCTCCTGGTAGAGAAACACCTATAGTGCCAGCTCCTTCAGGACAGCTCAAGGGTCCCAGTGACACCAGTCAGCCCAAAATTGAAGGAACACATCAGACAAAAATGGATACAGAGGAGGTAGAAGAGGAGTTAGGTTTTTATCTACTAGATAACAAGGTCATGCAATTATTTGGAAAATGAGTAGAGATATCCCATTTGTTCCATACAGACCCATTAAGGAAAAGTAGTTCTCCTGAAATATGTTCATTTCTCTCAAGGTTTTGCTCACTTGAGTGCTTAAGCCCACCTATATATAAGTCAGTAATAGACAACAGTCTCATCATCTTCTAAACCAACCATTCAGGTGGCAAAAAAGCTAGTTTCATTATTTCAGCTTATTCCTGATATTTAATAATAGAAGACATTTTGAGGGCACTAACAGGGTTACTTGTCAGGAACTCCTTTTACATAGGCTAAAAACACACCAGGAGTGACGCCTGAAATTGATCATCCTTTTAGCCGTTCTGTCAGGCTTCTGAAAATTAATGAGTGGACTGCAGGAGGGAAGTGGCTTACCAGAACATCGCACAAATTTGCTGATTTTGACTTGCTGAAATTTTGCTTACCTAATGCAAAGCCAAACACGTCAATTCTCTACAGTGTTTACACCCTACCTAAATCTTCTCTTGGGTTTCCTCTATTCAGTGTTGCTTCCTCCTCAGTCAAGCAGCAGTGAAATACAAAAGGAAGCAGCAAAGATCACTGTCCTCAGCTTGTAGGATGAAACAACAGATACTTTTCAGGCTTAAACTAAAAAATCACTGCATTTTTATACAAGTTAAGGTTTCAAAGGCTGTATAACATTTATTCAGCAGTACTAATCAGGTGAATATGATGTTCAGATCACAACTTGAGATGCAGTAAGAAACTTAGCTGAATAAGGAAGCATCTTGATCAGGAAGGTGATTCTCCCATGGCAAGGTTTAGCTTTTTCACATCCCATGGACTGTGTAGTCTATGGGGTCACAAAGAGTCGGACACAACTGAGCGACTTTCACTTTTACTTTCCCTGGTGGCTCAGTTGGTAAAGAATCTGCCTGCAATGCAGGAGACCTGCGTTCAATCCCTGGGTCGGAAAGACTCTCTGGAGAAGGGAATAGCTACCCACTCCAGTACTCTTGCCTGGAGAATTCCAAGGACACAGGAGCCTGGCAGGCTACAATACATGGGGTACAAAGAGCCAGACACGACTGAGCAACTAACACACTTGGATCATTTTTAAGGGAACTTGCATATAAGTTACAATTCCATGTTTTTCTCTTTCATGCTTATTGTTTACTTTTTTAAAGTTTTTCTATTTCTCTTAATTTCTCTTTAATTCCCTTTTATTTCTGTGTTTTGAGTTCTTACCAAGTTCACATAAATATTTTTAACTTGTTTTCTTTTGCTTTCTTTAAAGCTTGATAAGAAAACAGCACCTGCCTAGACTTTGATAGAATATTCTTTGCCAACTTTTAAGAGAAGAGTATCCCAAAGTTTTCTTCTGAATATATTTTACTAAGTTTGCTTTGCTCCATACCTCACAATCACAATTATTTTTAAAAAATTAAATGCAATTAATACTACAGTTCAAATCATAGGAGTTTGTGTTAAACTCAACTCAAATTTCAGCTCTATCACATATTAGCTATGCAAACATGAGAAGTTGCTTAAATCTTTTTGTGCCTCAGTTTCCTTCTCTGTAAAATGACCAAAATCATAGTGCTCATCATACAGGAATATTAAGAAAAGTGAATTAATAACTTAAAAATGACTCAAAACAGTGCTGTGATATGTAAAGCACTAATAATTTATTTTGTTGTCAATATTGCAATATTTTCTGAAGCAACTTTTTAATTTTAAATATTTGCACTTAACTCATACTTTGGATTAAATAGATTTTGTGACTTGGCCTGGAGCCAAAACCAGTCAAAAGCTAACACTTGGACTCAACACCTTTTCCCCACTATGGTATTTTTAAACGAATGGAAATTGAATATTTTAAAAGAGACTTGCCTTCTACTTTCCATAACTCTCTAAACTGAGCATGAGCTGATGCAGGAGATCTAAGCAGTGGGGGTGGGTAGCAATAGGTGTAGGCATTCATGACAGCAATCAGAATCAGAGGCTTAATTTATGGACTCATAGCACATGAAAGAAAAAAAAATTCAAGCACTTACTGTAGCGGCTGCTGATTACTGACTATTCATTTAAAAGGTATTTGGCTTGTGCCAATGTAACCCCAATGTTCTTTGTGAAGAAGAAGCCCATCATGCAGTTTTCCTGTAAATTATGCAGCTCCCTGTTTATTCTTGAAAACCCATGCCCTGCTTCATAATCAAGAGCTGTTTAAAGGTTCTTACAGCCTAGGGATTGTAGCTAAAATACTGGAATCACACAATTAAAGGGAAGAAAAAACTGAATTAAACCTTCAAAAAGGGATGCTGCCCAAGTTAAATGCTTCCCTTGTACCCAAGTGAAACTCAGTCTGACAAGCAGGGCTAAAATGTGTTCCAGTAATTGCTTCTTTCCCAGCACTGCTGAGAAATCGCTTTGTAACTCTGCCCTCCCAGCACACACGCGTAGAGTTATCATGATGTGATCCCAAAATGATACCTAGACCCAAAGAGCAATGTTTTATAAATCTTGCAGTTGAGAAGAATGGGAAAGATTACCATGAGACCTAAGTCAGTTTTCAGTCTAGCAGCATCTCAGGCATTCATCCAGAAAGGAGAGAAATGCCCTCAGAATACCATCAGGGCTTACACTTTACCTTCTCTTTATATACAGTAGTCCACACAGCCAAACACAGTGCAACCAGATGCTCTGACTTCTCAGTGTCTACACCCACATCAAGAACTAGAGAATATAAGAAATGTCTAGCGGATCAGACAAACGTTTTTTATCAGGTCATCCATGAGAGGATATCTTCATCTTCCTGACATCGTTCTTAAAAGAGGGAAGGTTGACTCCAAAATGCTCCTGGATTTGCTTTCCTTAATGAAGCTGGTATGCATATAATATTGCTCCTTTTTCCCTCCTAAATCTTCCGAGACTCTATATTTATTTCCAGCTTGGATTCACCTCCTAAAGTTGCAAAAGTTATAAAAGCCTGCTATGATAAATAGTGTCTCCTTTGCTTGCCTTGAAAGAGCCTCATTATTGATGGCTGGCACAATGGGAAGCACACAGAACTTAACTGGTACCTGGGGGGTGCAGGGTGGGGGGAGTGCATAGCAACTCAAATTGGCTGGATTTGAATGATGCAGGGTCTGGCCCTTAACTGTTTATGCAACATCTGATCTACTCCCCTTGACCAGGTGCCTCAGGATGCCAACCTGAATATTTTTGGCTTGGAAGGAAAGACAATCATATGATATCTGAGTCTCTCGCTTTTTAAATATTGATTCCAAAATACGTGATACAGTATTTTCACTGATTCCATTGGCTCAGGGGTATGGTTATGGCAACTAACTCTCTCCACCCGTGAAGCTGGCAGAATCCTTACCACATGGCATAAAGTCATCTGGAAAATAAATGGTCAGGTTTTGCTTTAGTCTGTTCTAACCTCACTTGTCAATGAAAAGCAAGTTGATCATAATCTTTTCTCTGCATCCTTTATCCTCTGTATCCATTAAGCCTTTCACCATGTCCTGCTTCATACTGAGATATTTTATTGCAAATTTCTCCTTACTTTGTATGACTGATCAAATAAAATGTAAACTCAGGAAATAGACTTGGGGTAGGTCATACATATGTGTGAAGCTTTGGGAGACTGCTTGAGAGACAAATTCTAAGACCATCATGGGAAAATCACCAGGAATCCCAGATCGAATTATTTCTATTCCCAAGCCGAGCCATTTGTCACCAACTGAATGCTGAACTGCAGGTAGATGAGCCAATGCCTTATAAATGGAATTGAAACTTTGGTTTGTACATGATTTGTTCACTGGTTTGACTAAAATTTTCTCAGGTTTAAAATAATCTGCGTTACAATAGTTTTCACCCTGTGAGGCCAGCTAGTTTATAAACCCACTGTTCTCTAAGTTATACTCTAGTTGAGAGAAGAAAACTCATATTGCCACAAGCATGCATTGATGATTGATTTTCTCTCTTCCTGAAATATCCCATCCCATTCAATGGTTGAACAACAAGATTACTGCTCCTCGGAAATATGGACAATATGTGACACTCATGTTCATTTTCCCTCTGCTGCTGTCACGGCTTATTGCTCTTATTTGATGGTGGGTAGACCCACTGCTTTGACTTATTCTGACACTTATGTGGCAAATGCTAGCCCACCAAGGTCAGTGGTTGGGTGGCATCCATCATGCTGCCAATACCTCTGCCATGACTGATAGGGATGAGACCCTGCAGGGTCCCTGAATTCCTCTACTGCCACATTCTGCCTCTCGGCCACACCAGAACTGGAGCTCCCAGGTACTGTGCTATCTCATCTCCTAATGGCCTCCCGACTACAATGGCTTCAGAACTGGCCTGCTCTCGTGGAGCACTGGGAGGACGGGGTATTCAGGACTAGTGTTCCTGTTGATCCCCAAAATGTGCTCACATGTGTATGACCTCGGGTGAGGCCCTAAACTGAGCTGTCATCCTTGGCTAGAGTGTAAACATGGATGATTTTTACCCAAATTCATAGCCCTGGTAAATAAATGCATTCCAAACATTAAAACTTGAATGATGTGAACAAATCCATTAAAGTAACCTTGAATTTTTAGCCAAGTTAGCAATAGATCAGTGAATTTTATAGCTAAAAAATGAAAAAAAAGAGTAATCTTCCTGTTTTTGTAGATAACATGCAGTCTCAGAGGCGTGATTAAAATCCTAATCCTTGCTCAATAAACACAATACTCTTGATTCTCAAGCTTCTCCTCCCGGCAAATCTGACAACTCCAATACAGGCAGAAGCATAGACGTCAATTACGGAGAAAATGCAACTGGACTGTGTGTACACTTCCTCTTCATCGTCTTCTCCTTTTAATCAATAGCACACTGAGTTTGCAGCTTCTATTGAATTAGGCTTACAAAGCTTTTTTGTTCTCACCTGTCGCTAAGAAAAATCATTTATGGCATCCTGGATCCGAACTAGCGGAGACTGCATGAATCAAAAAGGTAAAAATGTTCCCTCCCCAGGGAGGCTGCCAGCTGTCTCATTGATTCGGCACTGCTCTTGGCGGATTCTGAGGCTACCCTGGCACCAGTTCCAGAGAATGCTGGATAATAAGGTACCACAATGCAAACTGTAACCAGGGAGAAACAGAACATCTGGTCTGGAACAAAGGCACCGTCCTTTGCTTAGAAGCTGCCTGG
The DNA here is from genome assembly GCF_001704415.2 of Capra hircus. Taxonomy (NCBI): domain Eukaryota; kingdom Metazoa; phylum Chordata; class Mammalia; order Artiodactyla; family Bovidae; genus Capra; species Capra hircus. Next base: position 104,172,478 of record NC_030811.1, read on the forward strand.
CCATCCTCGTCTGAGCATGAATATGCCAGGGCCCATCACCTGAAAGAGGGGCTCCCTAGAGCCAAGTAAGAGATGATAAAATAGAAACTATAAGGAAAAGAAACCCTGAGGGAGACTCAACACTATTTTCTCATCATTTTTTTCTAAATAGAGAAGGATAGTATCAACTAAGAGACTTTCTCTATGAGCTCTATTTTTAAATGCAATCAACAAATGATAAAAATTGAAATTTCAAGGAACAAAAATCAGTTGATTTCTCTTTATTCTGTGTGCACCCGTGTGTGTTTAATGGCTGAAAGCTTCTCTTGTCGTCCCACTAGAGTAAACAGGGCTAATGATTGGCCTCTGTTCTGTAAAAATACTTTAACTGCCAAGGACCCATTGATGTGGGCAGTGAGTCTGAGGACAGGGACGGCACCCAGGGAGCCTACCATGTGCCTCCCACCCAGCTGGGCACTCACACCTAGCATTTTAGAGTCTGATGCTGTCCAGACTCTTTTGTCATTGTGTTGCTTTAAGTTCTAAACAACACCTTCAGAAAAGGAGAAGAATTTGACTTCCAATTGCTTTAAAATCCAGATTTTTTTTTTTTTTTAAAGGCTTACCCTGTTGACAAAGCCCCTGTCAGAATGAGAGTCATTATACTCCACGGAAGGTTTGTGGACTTCATTCCTTTCCAAAGCCATCTGCCTGAATTTAATTCACTGATAATTTTATCAGGCTCCCCATGCTTTGCCTGAAACCTCTCCATTGCATTTTTTATTCTTCGCAGATGTTAACTCTTTGAATGACAGTTTCAACGCATTTAGAATTTTGATGAAGTCTGAAGGATCTCTCTCCCAGTGCAACCCTTTCCAATTGCCCCACGGCACCAGTACTTGTGCTTTCCAACAAAAGTTGTGCTCCTTTGGGCAAAGTCAATCTAGATGCAAAACTGTGCCCAGGACAATGCTAAAGCGGCCCCCTGCAGTGGTACCATCCCGGGCACACTCAATACCTATCACTACTTTTTGGAAAGTACAGTACATCTTATAGAAATAATTCTAACTTTTCTTCCTACATAATATTATCTTTAAGAAAATATAGACTATTAAAAGACTCTATAGATGTATTTAAACATCTATAAATTTCATAAACTGTTTGACAGATTGCTCTTTACTTGAAAGAGTTTAAATGTACTATTATGTTGTGCATAAATAATTTATCTCAAGAATATTATCAAATCACTCTGAGGTAGCCTGTTATTAGTTATCAGGTTAATTCAACGAAAAGGTCTTTGTATAGCTGATGTCACATCCTGTTTCTAATTCTGCCCAATAAGCATTTCTAATCTTCCCTGAAGCACAGCTTAGCACTGTAGGAGATGGACAAAAAGGTTCACAAGATACCGGTTCCCCAGAAGATTATGATCTGCCAGGGAAGATGGGACACAAAGCACACAGTGACTAGTACACAGGGCTACACAAATACAAGCAGAAGAGGGATTTATTTAATCAGAAACATGGGTGCAGACTTCACAGAAGAGATAAAATTTTACTTGTGTCCTGAAAACTGGGTAGGATTTTGAGGAGCGGAGATGAGAATGCAAGGGTACCCAGGTACGTGGGTTACATGGTTGGGGTGGGGGGATGGATATGAGATTGCATGGAATAAGTTCTGGGAACACAAAGGGAACCAGGCTGGCTGGATCAGAGTGTAGGTGAGGGAAGAAACTGGACACAGCATGCCACTGAAAATTTCTAAGCAAGAATAGCATAATGTGTACTGTACTTTCAGAGATAATTACCATCTTTTTAGAATGAATTAAGAAGGAAGACACTAAAGACAGAGGAAATCTGGATGTGTTGCCAGAAGGAAGGAAAAGGGGGTCCTGGAATAGGGCAGGTGTGGTTGGAATGAAATCCAGAGAATTTGTATAGACAATCCAACCAAACAGATGGGAGAGATGTACTCAGATCAAAAGAAAGACCCAGGTGGGCTGAGCAAAGCAAGTTGACTAAGTGCTCTTCGGATTTGCCTCTTTTTCAGTTAACTGTTGCTCTCCCAGGTCATTACCATTTCACAAAGGACTCTACCCCAGCCCTTTTTGGAAGTGCCTTCCCCATATTTGTGATTACTTTTTGACTATTAACTGAGCACTGATATTGTTCAGGGCAGTTAGAAAGTTCTTGACACTCATTTTGTGTTTATAGACTCAGAGATTTCACTGGAAGACACCATTCTGAAAGCCTGATACCCAGGCAAGGTAAAGGCCAGGAAAACAAAGCACTGATACCATGGTAGCCCAGGTCCAAGGGCAAGATAGGTGAGAGTGATGGGAGAGGAAGTGCAGTGTCTTAATTAAAATAATGCAGATAATGCCTGTAGATTAAAAGGTCAAAATGATCAAAAACATATTGCTAAAAATTGGGGATGCTGCTAGTAAAAATTATTGGCCCTATGATGGACAACGTGATACATGGACTTTGGTTCATATCCTCTCAGGATATGATTTCTGTTAACTTCCTCTTGCATAGAGATTTATCTATGACAGTAAACCAGGTCCCCAGCCTAGAAAAGCTGAATATAGAGCAAAGTGTATAAATGCTTCCCAAAGAGGAACTTAGGGGACAATTTGACATAATGTGGTGTAGTAGGGACTAGCTAGTTGGTAGTCCCACATTAAGACAGACCAAAGTCTATGTTTCAGCTCGGTCATTTCACTATCTCTGAAAACTTACAAGTTACTTGACTCCTTGGAGCCTCAGTGTCCTTAAAAGTAAACCAGGGAAAACAGGGCTTCTGTGAGGATTAAGTGAAATACAATAAATGTAAATCTATTGGCGCATTACCTAGCAGTAGAAAGCATACAACAGAAGACAGCAACTATTATCTTTTTTAGAGAGAAGGCATCATTTGTGTGGTCTTATTAGCCAGCATAGAAATGGTTTTAGAGAATGGAATAAAAAGGCAGACAGAGCAGAAATGTTCTCAATATTTTCTAGAGAAGGAGACTGCAACTTCATCTTCACTATTAGCAAATATTTCTTTATGATTAAGGATATTTTGTTACTCTCAAAGAATAGTAGAGAAACCCAAGATTTCAAGTTCCATCTCTGGGATATCTACATCTGGCCATGATGGAATAACAGGTAGGGGAATTACACTCCTAAGGCAAACTATGAAACTACAAAATACATGAAACAATTGTTGTTGTCAGGCATGAGAAAACAAAATGCATAGGGTTATGAACTTTTACAGAAGGAAAATGTGGAAGGTGAGTTTCATGTTGACCCACATTACAATCAAGAGTACTTTTTGAAGCAAAGTACAGAAAGTAACTGGACTCGAAAAGGTCTAGGCTTCAACAGTACGTGAATCGAGAATTTCCAGATGTTCAAGGTAGATTGAGAAGAGGCAGAGGAATCAGAGATCAAATTGCCAACATCCACTGGATCATAGAAAAAGCAAGAAAATTCCAGAAAAACATCTATTTTCTGCTTTATTGACTACCCTAAAGCCATTGACCGTGTGGATCACAACAAACTGTGGAAAATTCTTAAAGAGATGGGAATACCAGACCACCTTACTGGCCTATTGAGAAATCTGTATGTGGGTCAAGAAGCAACAGTTAGAACTGGACATGAACAACAAACTGGTTCAAAATTGGGAAAGGAGAACATCAAGGATATATATTGTGTAAAGCTGTATAAATAGTGCTTATTGCAACTCATATGCCGAGTAATTAATGTGAAATGCCAGACTGGATGAAACACAAGCTGGAATCAAGATTGCCGGGAGAAATATCAGTAACCTCAGATATGCAGATGAGAGCACCCTTATGGCAGAGAGTAAAGAGGAACTAAAGAACCTCTTGATGAAGGTGAAAGAATAGAGTGAAAAAGCTGGCTTAAAACTCAGTGTTCAAAAAACTAAGATCATGGCATCTGGTCCCATCACTTCATGGCAAATAGATGGGGAAACAATGGAACAGTGTCAGACTTTATTTTCTGGGCTCCAAAATCACTACAGATGGTGACTGCAGCCATGAAATTAAAAGATGCTTGCTCCTTGGAAGAAAAGCTATGACAAACCTAGATAGAGTATTAAAAAGCAGAGACATTACTTTGCTGACAAAGGTCTGTCTAGTCAAAGCTATGGTTTTTCCAGTAGTCATGTATGGATGTAAGAGTGGGACCATAAAAATAGCTGAGTGTCAAAAAATTGATGGTGTTGGTGTGGTGTTGGAGAAGACTTGAGAGTCCCTTGGACTACAGGAAGATCAAACCAGTCGGTCCTAAAGGAAATCAGTCCTGAATATTCATTGGGAGGACTGATGCTGAAGCTGAGGCTCCAATACTTTGGCCACGTGATGTGAAGAACTGACTCATTGGAAAAGACCCTGATGCTGGGAAAGACTGAAGGAAGGAGAAGGGAATGGCATAGGATGAGATGGCTGGAAGCCATCACCAGCTTGACGGTCATGAGCACTGAGCAAGCTCCGGGAGTTGGTGATGGACAGGAAAGCCTGGCATGATGCAGTCCATAGTGTCACAAAGAGTTGGCCGTGACTGAGCAATTGAACTGACTGACTGACTCACCTACAGAAAGTGACAGTCTTATTAGGAACAGGACCCAGAGTCTGAAACTTAGGGTTGCTTAGGGGCTTCCTGGTGGCTCAGAGGTTAAAGCGTATGCCTGTGTCTGCCTGTGTCTGCCCGCAATGCGAGAGACCTGGGTTTGATTCCTGGGTCTGGAAGATCCCCTGGAGAAGGAAATGGCAATCCACTCCAGTATTCTTGCCTGGAGAATCCAATGGACAGAGGAGCCTGGTGGGCTGCAGTCCATGGGGTCACAGAGTCGGACACGACTGAGTGACTTCACTTTAACTTTCACTTTCAGGAGGCTAGAGTTTATAGGTAAAGTTCCTTGAGATGGTGGAGATGCCCAGAGTTCTACACGGAGATGCCCTTCAGGACTCTGGCCAAGCACTAGACTATACTTAGAGAGGGCAAGACTCAGTAAGACTAACCGATTGCTGAGAGGTAAGTCCTGAATACAGATACCACAGGTTGTAATGTGCTGGGAGACTGGAGGTCTGGCCCAGTCACAGCGGAATAAAGAAGCTTCATTTAGTACTTCAGGCACTTAGTTAAGACCCCAGAAAGGCAAAATGCTAGAAATAAGGTATACTCTAGAATCAGGTACATGCTCTAGGACTGGAGGTGATGGGGTACTGAAATAAACCCTCTCCAATAATACAGTAGGGTTTCTCAACCTCAGCACTGAAACACTGAATCAGATCATTAGTTGTTGTGGGGTGCTTTTCCAGTGAATTGTGGAATGTTCACCAATTGTGGGATGTTCCTGATATGTATACACTGTATGTCATTGTCACCCCAAGTTGTGACAACCAAAAATATCCATACACTGTCAAATATCTCTTTGGGTGGGGAGAGTAAAATTACCCCTACTCAAGAACCACCACTCTATAAGATCCAACTGATCACCACAAATCAACTGCCAGCCAGAAAAAAAACCTCAACTTTCTTTAAAGAAAACATCATAATCCACAAATCATATCTTGTTCACATTGTCCAGCATGTGTTTTTTAAAAACTATACATGCAGATAAGCAGAATATATGACCTATAGTCAAAAGAGAAAAATAGCCAATGGAAGCAAGCCCCCAGGATGATCACAGTTTGAAATTAACAGAGAAGTACTCTTAAAAAGCTGTTATAAATATGCTCAAGAACTTAAAGGCAATGATGGATAGAATGATTGGATAGATAGAGAATATCAGTAGAGTAATGAGAACCATAAAAAGAATCAAATAGAAATTCAAGAGCTAAAAAAATATATATGAAATTAAAATCACTAAATGAGCTTAAGAGAAAATTAGACAATGGGTGGAAAAAAAGATTAGTAAGATTGAAGATAGGTCAGTAGAAACCACGCAAACTAAAGAATAGAAATTAAACATTTTTTTCAAATGAACAGCAAATGGGACAGTAAAAAGATGTTTGAAAGTGAAAGTCGCTCAGTCATTCCTGACTGTTTGCAACCCCATGGATACAGTTCACGGAATTCTCCAGGCCAGAACACTGGAGTGGGTAGCGTTTCCCATGTTTAACAGACATAATTAGAATTTATGCCTCAGAGATATTGAGGCATAAAAATAAAGAAATAATAGTTGAAATTCCCCCAAATTTGATGAAAAACATCAACCCACAAATACATAAAGCTGAGTAAAACAAAAACAGTACAAATATAGAAAAAGACCATACTTGGGCACATGATAGTAAAAAATAAAACACCAAAAGTAAAGAAATATTTTAACAGCAGCCAAAGAAGAAAAATTATTATATATGGAGGAACAATATAGAGCAACTCAGACTTCTCATTAGAAACAATGAGACAGCATCTTTAAAGGGCTTATTTTTAAAAGGGGGGAATTTCTGCTTCCAACAAAGATAGAATAAACTCTGTTACTCTACATTAATAAATTTTGACTTATAAATTAAATTAATTAATAGATGTTAGTGATAAATAGGGCTTCCCTGATGGCTCAGCAGGTTAAAAAAAAAAATCTGCCTGCAATGCAGGAGACACAGGAGATGCAGGTTCGATCCCTGGGTTAGGAACATCTCCTGAAGGAGGAAATAGCAACCCACTCCAGTGCTCTTGCCTGAAAAATCTTATGGACAAAGGAAACTGGTGGGCTACAGGTTCCAAAGGGTTGCAAAGAGTCAGACACAATTGAGTAACAGATTTACCTTTTACTAGATTTAATGATAAATAATAAATTGATAAATTTTGTCATTTAGGCTATTTTAACCTAAAATAAGACAACAGAAAAAAAATAAAACATATAAAACACTGGACATCAGTCAACAAAGGACAGTTATCCCTGAGAGACAGGATTATCTGTGATTATCCCAGCCTCCTGATTTAAGAGTTTCCAGGCCACCACTCATGGAGGGAGAAATCAAGCAGAACTCATCAGAATTTCTGAGCTGAGGAGATGAAGTTAGAGTCCAAGGAAAACAAAGTAGATGGAGTTTGCAGGAGAGAAGCAAAAAGGAGAGACTTGCCTGGAAGGCAAGAGAGAAGAGAAAAGCCTGGAAGAAAGAAGACTGGAAATCTCCAGAGAGTCCTCTTTAAGTCTTCAATGGAAACTACCTGAAGCCTAGGGAATCAGAGGGAAGAGCACTGAATGATCACACAGGACAAAGACTGGTGTCTATTACCACCAGTCAGACTGGAAAGCCACATTACTCAAGAAGCATTGGGTAGAGTATGCAGAAGAGTACTGCATTAGATGTGGAGAACAATTATCCCTAGACTACAAGATGCTCTGGTCAGACTCACTGAATTATCCTAGCAAGACTCAGAAGTTTCAAACTGCTTCCAAGTAACTTAACTGTACCCTAGAAAAAGCACAAGAATATTTATAGAAATGCAAAAATATTCAGCACTCAACAGGATAAAATTCAAAATTCTGGTGTCTAATTAAAATTAACCAGGAATACAAAAAGGCCAGAATATACAACCCATGAAGAGGAGGAAAAATCAATCAATTGAAACCGATCCAAACTGAGACCAATGTTAGAATTAACAAATAAGAACATCAAAATAATTATATTCCAAATATTAACTTGAAACAAAAAATATTTTTTAAAAGGGTGATTCTCCAAAGTCAGAAATTTGGAGTAATCAAATTTTAAGATTTGAAAACTATAATGACTGGGATGAAAACTACACTGGATAAGAATAATAAGAAGGGCGTCGATGGCTGAAAGTGCAGAGTATCACGAGATTACCACCAGCAGTAGGCAGCCACTGAGACACAGAGATTCCCTCCAAGGCAGCTCTGGTGGGTGACACCAAAATTTAGAAAAATAAATAAATAAGAAGGAATAACAAGAGATTCAGTATTTCAAAGAGAAGAACAGTAACCTGGAAAAAGTAACAACAGAAATTATCCAGAATGAAACATAGAGAAAGTATTTACAAAAATGAACAGAGCATCATCAGTAAGGTGTGGGCCAACTTAAGTGACCTGATATTCATGCGATTTAAGTTGCTGAAAGAGAAGAAAGGGAGGGACCCAGAAAATGCTTGGAGAAATGATGGCTAAAATTTTCCTAAATTGATGAAAACCATAAACTTAGAGATCCAAGAAGCTCAACAAACCCCAAGAACAAGAAATATAAATTAAACTGTGAAGATACATCATAATCAAATTGGTAACATTAGTGATAAGGAAAATCTTAAGAGTATACTGGGGAGAGGGGGCAAGGGGAGGGAAAGGGAGAACATGTTATACAAATATATGTCATATATATATAATACATAATGCATTATATATAGAGAGAGAAAAAAAGCAAAGTTATCATCCAAAACAAAGCAAGCAAGAATACTGGAGCAACATCTTTAAAGTACTCAAAGACAAAAATATCTGTCAACCTAGAATTCTATACTTAGCAAAACTCTTTTGCAAAGATAAAGGCAAAATACAGTCTTTTTGAGTCATGCAAAAGCTGAAAGAATTTATCACCAGAAGACATGCACTACAAGAAAAGTTAAAGGAAACATTTCAGGCAGAATGAAAAAAATATGAAATAGAAATACAGTTTCTATTGTACCAGAAAATGTTGGCAACATGGATAAATATATAAGATTTCATTCCTATATTTAGATCAATTTAAAAGAAAATTTACTATTTAAATACAACTAATAGCAATCTATCATGGGATTTATAACATATGTATGAATAAACTGTGTGACACAAATAGTCCAAAGACTAGAAGAGGGAACAGGGAAGTATGATGATTATATTATATAGGAAGCTGTATAATGTCAATTCTAAGTAGACTATAAGTTATAAATGTGTATCTTTATCCCAGATCAATGTCTTTGAAAAATGAGATAAATTTCAAAAAAAATGATATATGTAGGAAATAAAATAATATTATAAAACTATTTGATTAACCCAAATTGTAACTTAAAACTCACTTTCTGTGTGACCTTATGCAAGTTATTTCAACTTCTTTTTAACTTTAGCTTCCACATCTCCTATTAAATGTATTTAATAATATTAAAGAAAGCTTAGTGCCAAAGAATAGATGCTTTTGAACTGTGGTGTTGGAGATGACTCTTGAGAGTCTCTTGGACTGCAAGCAGATCCAATAGTCCATCCTAAAGGAGATCAGTTCCTGAATATTCATTGGAAGGACTGATGCTGAAGCTGAAGCTCCAATACTTTGGCCACCTGATGCAAAGAACTGACTCACTGGAAAAGACCCTGATGCTTGGAAAGATTGAAGGAAGGAAGAGAAGAGGATGACAGAGGATGAGGTGGTTGGATGGCATCACTGATTCGATGGACATGAGTTTGAGTAAAGTCGGGGAGTTGGTGATGGACAAAGAAGCCTGGCATGCTGCAGTCCATGGGGCTGCAAAGAGTTGGACATGACTGAGTGACTGAACTGAATAATATTAAATTGTGATGATAAAACAGGCTTTAAGTTCACTGAGGAAAAAACATATCTTATCAATTTTACATTAATTTTTATAGTACCTGTATCAGGCATAGTGCTTGACACGTATATTTTCTAATTTTTTTCCTATACTCTACTTTCTAAAGTGACATACTGCCTAGCATATAATAAATACTCAGTGAATATTTTTAAGTGAATCCATGTCAAAGTATTTTACAAAATGATGAAATGTAGCTAATGCATATTTCAAAATATTTTTTAATATTTCAAAATATTTTGAAAATATTTTTCAATATATTTTAAAAGAAAATAAATTATCAATTAAATGTCATATATTTCTACTCATAAGCAGTAAGTTAAGGGAGACATGCACATGGTCATAACAAAAAATGGTCACACTAAGAATATTTAGAAATAATAAAAGTTAATGCTCCATTTTGTCTCAGAACCATTGGCATAAATATCAAAATCTGCCTTACAAATGTCATTTAAGTTATATTTATCCTCCAATGATCTAAAACTGTCACCAGTTAAGCCCTGATGATCTCAAACAATTGTTCTTCGCAAGTCAGGTGGTCTCTAAGGACTCTGGTCAGTAACAAGTAGAAAAAGGAAGAAGTTTAGAGTCTCCACATATCACTCACATATGACTGTATAATTAACAGGTATTCAGGCTCTGGACGGAGAAGGCAATGGCACCCCACTCCAGTACTCTTGCCTGGAAAATCCCATGGACGGAGGAGCCTGGTAGGCTGCAGTCCATGGGGTCGCTAAGAGTTGGACACGACTGAGCAACTTCACTTTCACTTTTCACTTTCATGCATTGGAGAAGGAAATGGCAACCCACTCCAGTGTTCTTGCCTGGAGAATCCCAGGTACCGGGAGCCTGGTGGGCTGCCATCTCTGGGGTCGCACAGAGTCAGACACGGCTGAAGCGACTTAGCAGTAGCAACAGCAGGCTCTGGAACTGTTTGGCTAAGAAACACTATTTAAATGTTTAGTTGGAGAAAAAGCAAGAGTAATTCATTAGCTCTAAGAAGATGCATCAAGACAGTCTTCAGATCTCAGGGATATATACTGACCTAAAAAGACTGCCATTCACTCCTTCATAATTAAAAACAGCAATTTTCATTAGTTATGGAGCACAATTCTGTTAAGCCCTGAATCAAGTACTTGACGTATATTATCTAACTCAATGATTACAATTCCATAAACCAAATATTACATACATACTACCACTATATGTATGAGATACTAAAGCTTAGGGACATCTACTAACTTGTCCATATTTACACATTTAAGTAGCAGTGACAAATTCGAACAAAATCAGATCTGATTACTAAATCCAGGATCTGTTAAATTCTCAACCCTACTGTCTTCTTTATATTTATTGTGAAAATAAGGAAATCTGATAACAGTGAAGAGTACTCATTTTAAAAATGTATATATTATTATGTTTTAACATATCTTAATAGTATATAACCCAATTAATTTCAGTCCGAGATTTGAGGAGGCCTCCAGTGATTTACAATGTAAACAGCATATGCTTTTATACACATACACACACACACAGATGAACACATTTTAAAGTCAGTGTAAGGAGTGGCAAGAACACAGGTTTCAAAGTTAGCTAACTCTGCTTTAGATTTTTGCCCCACCATTCACAGGCTGCAAGATTTTGACAGAATATTTAACTCTCCTTTTCTGATTTATAAAATTAGGATAACAGAGTCTACCTTGCACAGCTTCTCAAGGTTTACTTACTATTTGTGACAAGTTGGAGAACAGAAATCAGTACATATTTCATATCCTCTTTCTTCCTGCAAAAACTCACAAGTATTTAAAACAAGAGACTCTTTTCTACAAATAAATAACCTGCTACTTAGGCATTTTCATTTGAACTATGGATAGTATTGGACAGCACAGGTCCTGCTTTGGTCTCTGTATACCTAAGGGTTTTCTCTGCTTGATCTCTTTTTATAGACTCTGTAACCTACCACCAGATGGCAGATGTGTGATGAATCAGATGTATGAGGGTATCTTGAGCGGGGAGAAGAAGGCAAAGAGGATGGCCACTTCCCACAGATGGACACAAGACATTATACAGAAAACTCCTACTGCTCATGAGCAGGGAATGCTTAACGTCTCTCCCAACTCTTATGGGCCATAGTCTTCCACTTCCCAGGAGAGCTTTGGTCCAGGTTAGAGTCACAGTGACATAGATCTCAGATTCCAAGCAGCAGTGCTAAGGTAATGTGGATCTAAAGTAAACTGATTATAATTTGAGTGTTATAATAAAGAATGGCAGAAACCAATTATAACATATGATTTTTTAATTCATCAGTTCCTATACATATACAATGTATCAGATGAATGTGCCTATGTACATGTATATGCTTTCCAATCATAAATAAATAGTGTTTTTAAGTGGAATAGAGAAGGAAAAACTCTTCTTCACAGAACAGTTCTTGCTAATAAATGTAGAAGGGTAACAGAATTAGAAAATCACCAATGGCAAACCGCCATAGTAGTAACTGATTTAGGTAAGGCTCAAGAGTAGATGACAAAACATAGGTGAAAGACTGTTGAAGAAGATATTCACATAGTCTGAAAATAAGACTCTACTGATTAGTTATTAATTTCGAAGAGAAAAAGTATGTTTGATTGTGGGAAAATCTGGTGGACTCCACCTTAATTAAACGATCAAATTTAACATCACCAATTATAGGACAAAATGACCTAATGTGCCTCACAATTAGATGTAGTGAGACGAGCACATAATCTTTGTAATATTTCTGGAAAAATGTTTAACCTTCATCATAATAAGACAGCCATAAAAATACCAAATAAAAGATGGTCTGCAAAATAACTAAACTTGAAATCTTCAATATGCCCCCCAAATGGCTAGGAACTATCCTAGAAAGACCCTAAAGAAGTATGACAAGTAAATGAAATGCAAGATCCTTGACTAGATTGTGGATTTATAAATTTTGAAAAAAAAAAATTAAGCCTATGAAAGACTTATTGGGACAATCGGAAATTTTGATATGGACAGTATATCAGCAGATCTCAGCGTTATGTTAATGTTAGATGTCTTGAATGGGATTATGTTTGGTTATGAACATTTCTTAGAAGATACAGACTGAAAGAAGTGACATGAATCCTGGAAGACTGCAACTGACTTTCAAATTGTTCAGGAAAAGAAAAGAAAAGTGTGTGTGTATGTAATATATATGTGTGTGTTTCATGTACACATATAATTTCACATAACATTGTTGAGACCAGAGGGAGGGCCCTAACAATGGCAAAGTCTAAAGTCTAGACCTTTATCCTTTTGAACTGCCTCTCCAGCTGGAGCCAGGGAAATGACTCTGAGTGCAGGTAGAAACCTGGTTGCTCTGAGCTCTGGCAGCACGCTCATTTGTGAGGCCACATGTGGGCTCCATGGGATAGCAGCATGTATCTTTACCTGAATTCATTCTCCAACTGGAATGAAAGTGGGTCATCACATCCACATCTGAGAAAGGTCAGACTTCAGAGCATCTCTCAGCATCCAAGCTGCTCTTTCCTGTATCATTGCACTTTACAGGGCTCCACCAAGTCTATTTTGAGATTTCTTTTTAATGTGGAACTGGTATGGTGTCTGTGATCCACTGAAATATATTTGCTAAAAGACAAACTCCAGTCTTATGCCCTCCCACTCCCAACGTTCCCTGTGCTTGACCCTCAACCATGTTAAACTTGAAACATATACAGGAATCTGTTGGATGCTGAAAGAAATAACATGGGCAGGGAATTCATTCTGGCATGGACTTCCCTGACAACAGATTTCCCCTGCTGAGCATAGATTGTCTCTAGGATCTCCTTTTGCCCTATGTACCTGCTCAGCTTTGTGCTATTTAAAAAGTGTGTGTGTGTGTGTGTGTGTGTGTGTATGTGTGTGTGTATCTTTCATCACTATGTTAACTTGAATCCAGAAAAAAAAAATCACGGGAATTTCCTGTTTCAGGGTGAATAATACAAATTGCCTGATCTCTGCCTGCAGTTCTGCAACCTCACCTCTAAAATAGCAACAATAAGAATCTCATTAAATTGCTTGCTTGGAGAATGAAATGTGCACTTCCCACTAAGTTAGGAACTCCTAAAGAGTAGGGACTTCCTCATTCATCTCGGTGTCAGAGCACCAAGGTCTTTAAATACAAGTTTGATGAAATGATGTGCTGCTCGCTCAGTTGTGTTCGACCCTTTGTGACCCCATGGACTGTAGCCAACTAGGCTCCTCTGGAATATTCCAGGCAAGAATATTGGAGTGGGTTGCCATTTCCTGCTCCAGGGGATCTTCCCAACCCAGGTGTCGAACCCACGTTTCTTGGGTCTCCTGTTGGCAGGCAGATTCTTTACCACTATACCACCTGGGAAACCCAGGTATACCTGAAAGTAAATAGATGCTTCAACAAAGACAGACTCCTGCTCCTATATAGTATACAGAAGAATGTTTTGACTAACAGGTTCTAGAGATATATGCTATTATAGTTGATATGGGTAGGTCTATATTCTTATAGCTGTTTATGTTGCTGTCCCTATACTGTAAAGAAACAGTTCTTAGATACAAGAACATACTGATTTCAGTTTAAAACATATTGCATTGTTGTCTAACTAGATGGTTAGGATGAACATAGAGGTGAAACTATTTTTCACATATTTCTATATGTTAGATCAGGGATCAGCAAGCTTCTACTGTAAAAGGCTAGGTAATAAACAGCTAGGCTTTGCAAGCCATATGGTCTCTGTCAACTCCTCAGCGCTGTCACTATAATGGAGAAACAGCCAGAGACCATAAATAAATGAATGAGCCTGGCTATGTTTATGGACACTGAATTTCGCATAATTTTCATGTCTCAAAATGTGTAAATGTTTGATTTTTGTTTCAAACATTTAAAACTTTCTCTGGGCCAAGACCATATAAAATTGGGCATTTTGTATCAGCATATTACTTATTAAGGTATTACCTGTGCTGATATTACATGAATTTGTCAAGCATTTTTACACCAACCTAAAATTCAACTTCTGAAAATAGAGTTAAACAGATATGGAATTAAAATTCACATTTTAAAACCAGTAAAGATAATCATAAGTGCATTTTAAAAGGCAAGCCTTTTTCAGAAATTTAAAGATTTGTTTTTCATGGTTTTCCAATAATAATAAAAATTTCTAAAACTGTCAATGAACTGTAAAAATTGTTTTCACGGCATGTGATTTAAAGTGATTAAATTAGGCATGCCTCAATAGGTCTTAATGGCTTATAGGTAACTCTTAACAGCGCATTTATTCATTTACTTTATACAATGATCCCTCTTATATTAACAACTTTAGAGCTTCTGCACTATATTTTGAAAAATAAAAATGTACTTTTTCCCTTGACATGTAACCACCCCCAATATATGTAAAATTTAGGAAGAACTATACAAACCCAGTAATGGAACTACAGAGTATAAAGAACTCTTACAAAGGAAAAAGAAATGTGTGAAATGATTGTTCACCCCTGTCTTATAGATTTGCCCAGACCTTCAAGGTTCTATACTTTGAACTTGTGTCGGTATTTTTTATAGTAAAGGATTGGGAGAATGGTAGTTACTCATTTAACAAATATTTACTGCGTGTTTTTTACCTGCCAAAGACTGCTCCATCCTTCACAAAGCAGCAATCAGCCAGTCAAGCTCTAGTCTCATAGAGCTTATAGTCTAGTGAAGGAAAATAGATAAAGAAGAAAAATGCTAGATAATGATAGGTGCATTGCAAAGAATTTTAAAATAAACTAATGTGACAAAGAATAAATACCAGGAAAGCTATTTAAACCAAGTCAGTAAAAACCCTTTAGAGCAGGTGATACTGAAGTTGGGATTCAATTTATAAGAAGAAACTTCTTGCATCAAGAACAGGGGGAAAGTGAAAAGAAGTAAAAGTTACTCAGTCATGTTCAACTCTTTGCAAGCCCATGGACTATATAGCCTGCCAGGCTCCTCTGTCCATGGAATTCTCCAGGCCACAGGGGACCTTCCTAACCCAGGGATCAAACCCAGGTCTCCCACACTGCAGGCAGACTCTTTACTGTCTGAGCCACCAGGGAAGCCCAGAACAAGGGCAAGTACATTCCAAACAGAGGAAACAATTAATGCAAAAACCTAAGATAAGCTGAGTTGGTCTCTTTGAGAAACAAAGGACATCTATATGGCTAAGCATAGTGAGTAGAAGTCAAGTGAGATGAATTCAGATGGGTAGGCATGGGCCACATCAGGCAGGGTTTGGTAAAACACAGTAGGAACTTTGAATTTCAGGTGTGACATGGCAAAAATGTAAGGAGGGGACCAGGTGAAGATAGTGGCGCAGTAATCCAGGCCAGAGACAATGGCAGTTCTGACCAGCATAGTAACAACAGAGCTGCAGAGAAATGGAGACAGAAAACGGTAGGAAAAAGGCAACAGGTAGGTATTTCACTCTTGCTAAAGGATTAAAGGTGGGAGGAAAGGAAAAGAAGAATTGAGGATGACTCCTCAAGTTTTGGTTTTGACAACTAGATGGGTAAGGATGCCATCTGCTGCAAAAGCAAGACTGAGGGGAAGTAGGTTTTGGGCGGGGGCAGATCAAGAGTTCTGTTTTGGTCATATGAAGTTCTGTATTAGTTTCCTAGCACTGTTACAACAAATAACCACAAACTGAGGGGCTTAACACAACAGAAACATGTTCTCTCACAGTTGCGAATGCCAGAAGTTTGAAATCAAACTGTAGACACAGTAACAAATCCTAAAGGATTCATTCCAATCTTACTTCGATTGAAAGCTGAAAAGAGCTCTTTGATTAACAGAAACAATAACATAATGATTAAGAGCAGACCTTTTCTGCAGATAGATAGTCTAGGTTTAATTCCTGATGCTGCCACTTCCTAGCTATGAGACTAGACAAATCTGCATGCCCTCCTTTATCCATCTGTAAAGTGGAATGTGCTGCAGTCCACGGGGTCACAAAGAGGTGGGCACAACTGAGTGACTGAACCAAAACAACTTGGAGTTAGGTGAAATTTCACAGGTTAACGGCTCAGGCCTCCACAGTACAGCTCTCACTTCAAACAATAAACATTAAGTGCAAGGCTTCCCAAGCCAGCTACACTTTTGATCAATTGGCTACAAATTTGGGAGTTCCTATTATTAGGTTTAATAACTCAGGGAAGTGATATACTCTTCCAGTTGTATTGTAGCAAAAGAAAACAACTCATAACCAGTGAAAAGAAGAAACGTGGCAGGAAAGGGGACCCCTTCCAGGGCCCAAGAGTGGGCTCTTGTATAACACTTGGAAATGAACTGTCTGAGGAGACACATGAGTTGACAAAGCAAGAGCTTTTATTGGAAAAGGGTGCCCAGGCATAGAGCAGGAGGGTAAGGGAACCCAGGAGAACTGCTCTGTCACATGCCTCACAATCTTGGATTCTGCAGTGATGAGATCAGTTTTGGGGTTGCCTTTGGCCAGTCATTCTGACTCAGAGTCCTTCTTGATGGAGCATGCATTGCTCAGCCAAGATGGATACCAGTGAGAAGGATTTGGGGAGAAGGTAGGACACGTGGCATCTCCTTTTAACCTTTCGCAAAATCTTCCAGTTGGCGGTGGCTTGTTAGTTCCGTGTTCCTGACCAAGAACTCCTGTCATAAAGTAACTCAGGCAAATGGTTACTACAGTGCCTGACCAGGGTGGGCAGTTTCAGTCAGTATGTTTCCCCTAACAGAAATACAGAAGGCATGGTCTGGGAGGGTAACAAATGCAAAGTTTCCCTCTTGAATCAAGACACATCCCTGGACTCACTCAATCTTCAGTGTTCAGAGTTTTCATTAGGGTTTCATTATGTAGGCTTGATTGATTGAATCACTGGCCACATGATGGAACTCAACTCCAAGGCCGAGGAGTTTGAGCTTATATTGCTTGGCTCAAAGACCTAACCCTCTAATCACATGGTTGGTCTTTCCAGCATAGTCAGCCCCCATCCTGAAACTATCTAAGGACCCATTGAGCTTATCTATGGAAAACCTCTATACAGTCAGCAAAAACTAGACTGGGAGCTGACTGAGGCTCAGATCATGAACTCCTTATTGCAAAATACAGACTTAAATTGAAGAAAGTAGGGAAAACCACTAGACCATTCAGGCATGACCTAAATCAAATCCTTTACGATTATACAGGGGAAGTGACAAATGGATTCAAGGGGTTAAATCTGATAGAGAGAGGGCCTGAAGAAGTATGAACAGAGGTTCACAACACTGTACAGGAGGCAGTGATCAAGACCATCCCCAAGAAAAAGAAATGCAAAAAAGCAAAATGGCTGTCTGGGGAAGCCTTACAAACAGCTGAGAAAAGAAGAGAAGTGAAAGACAAAGGAGAAAAGGAAAGATATACCCATCTGAATCCAGACTTCCAAAGAATAGCAAGGAGAGATAAGAAAGTCTTCCTCAGCTATCAATGCAAAGAAAACAGTAAAACAACACACGGAAAGACTAGAGATCTCTTCAAGAAAATTAGAGATACCAAGGGAACATTTCATGCAAAGATGGGCACAATAAAGGACAGAAATGGTGTGGACTTAACAGAAGAAGAAGATATTAAGAGGTAGCAAGAATACACAGAAGAACTGTACAAAAAATATCTTAATGACCCAGATAACCACGATGGTGTGATCACTCACCTACAGCCAGACATCTTGGAGTGTGAAGCCAAGTGGGCCTTAGGAAGTATCACTATGAACAATGCTACTGGAGGTGATGGAATTCCAGTTGAGCTATTTCAAATCCTAAGAGATGATGCTGTGAAAGTGCTGCACTCAATATGCCAACAAATTTGGAAAATTCAGCAGTGACCACAGGACTGGAAAAGGTCAGTTTTCATTCCAATCCCAAAGAAGGGAAGTGCCAAAGAATGCTCAAACTACCGCCCAACTGCATTCATTTCATATGATAGCAAAATAATGCTCAAAATTCTCCAAGGCTTCAGCAATACATGAACCGAGAACTTCCAGATGTTCCATCTGGATTTAGAAAGGCAGAGGAATCAGATATTCAATTGCCAACATCTACTGGATCATAGAAAAAGCGAGAGAATTCCAGGAAAAAAATTTACTTCAGCTTCACTGACTATTCTAAAGCCATTGACTGTGTATCACAACAAGCTTTGCAAAATTCTTTAAGAGATGGGACTACCAAACCACCTTACCTGCCTCCTGCAAAATCTGTATGCAGATCAAGAAGCAGTAGTTAGAACTGGACATGGAACAACAAACTGGTTCAAAATTGGGAATGGAATACATCAAGGCTGTATATTGTCACTCTGCTTATTTAATTATATGTAGAGAACATCATGCAAAATGCCGGACTGGTGAAGCACAAGCTGGATTCAAGATTTGGGGGAGAAATATCAATAATCTCACATATGCAGATGACAGCACTCTTATGGCAGAAAGTGAAGAGGAACTAAAGAGCCTCTGATGAACGTGAAAGAGGAGAGTGAAAAAGCTGGCTTAAGATTCAACATTCAAAAAACGAAGATCATGGCATCTGGTCCTATCACTTCATGGCAAATAGACTGGGAAGCAGTAAGGGACTTTATTTCCTAGGGCTCCAAAATCACTGCAGAGTGTGACTGAAACCATGAAATTAAAAGACACCTGCTCCTTGAAAGAAAAGCTATGACAAACCTAGACAGTGTATGAAAAAGCAGAAACATTAATTTACCAAATTAATAGTCAAAGCTATGGTTTTTTAAGTAGTCATGTATGGATGTGAGAGTTGGAACATAAGGAAGGCTGAGCGCCAAAGAATTGATGCTTTTGAACTGTATGTCTTGGAGAAGTTTGGACTATAAGGAGATCAAACCAGCCAATGCTAAAGGAAATCATCCCTGAATATTCATTGGAAGGACTGAAGCTGAAGCGTCAATACTTTGGTCACCTGATGCAAAGAAAAAATCATTAGAAAAGACCCTGATGCTGGGAAAGATTGAAGGCAGGAGGAGAAGGGGGCGACCGAGGATGAGATGGTTTTAAGATGCGATGGCATCACTGACTCAATGGACACTGAGTTTGAGCAAGCTCAGGGAGATGGTAGAGGACAGGAAACCCCGGCGTGCTGCACTCCACGGAGTCGCAAAGAGTCGGACATGACTGAGTAACTGAACAACAATGACAAAATCTACCTCAGAGTCTTTTTTTTTTAAGAATTAAAAGAGCTAATAAAGGTAAAGTACTCAAAACATTGCCTGGCACTATAGAAATGCTAGCTACTATTTTTCATTCAATATGAAATATTTTTATGTATATTCAATAAGTACTATTAAATCTCATACTCCTGTAACATTTTCCCTCCCAAAGAGAGATAATAGAAGTTGACATTTCCAAATGTAATTGTCTCCACAGGAAATTCTTGCAAAGGCTGAGCTACATGCATTTTTCATCTCTTTTCAAGATCTGGTGACAAGTTTTTATTAATATTGTTGGTGATATTATCACCATTGTGTCCCAAACAGAAGATGGTTCTCATACAAAGCCTAAAAAATGCTGAGTGACTGGGAATATTACTAGCAATCAACACTTCTAATTAGAACTTCCAGCTACATTTTAACATAACCAATTTATATTTTCCATTTTTAATTTTTTGTTTCAATAAATATATATTTAGTGCCAGATACTAATCTAGGTGCTGAGTCTATAGTAGTGGGCTCTACTGGGAAATTCAGATAACCACATTTTAAAATATACATATATATATATATAAAATATATGTCTAGTATCTATTCAATATATCTTAAAAATATCATAATATATATTTAATATATACAATAACATTTCCATGATGAAAAATCAAGTTGAGTTAGGGGTGGAGTGTGACAAAATGTTCTATATTTTATTAGATGGTCAGAGAAGTCTTCTCTGAGGAGGTAATATTTAAGGAGAGTCTGGAGTAAAGTGACTCATATGTGTCTCCTGGCCTGTTTTCTGCTCTGTTCGTGCACCCACAGTTCTGTCCCCCTGGTTTCTATCCATACAGTTTTTCTTCTTCACCTTGTATCTAGACCATGTTAACCTGTTTATAGCTGCCCAGTTATTCCACGTGCCAAGGTCAGTTTGAAATTCAGTAGTGTTCTACACCTAGTCATTTTGAGTCAGCATCAAATTTAATAAAACTGTAATGCCTATATTGATGTTTTAAGGGTTTAAGTAGAGAGAGTGCTTAAGAGGGTGATTTTGTGGAAAGGACACGGGGCCAACTTTGGCGAGGCAGCTGAGTAATCTTTCCCTTGAGAAAGCAGCAGAGTTATTTTTTATTTCTTTTTTATATTCTGCAACTTCAGACTTCAGTTAATATTAAATTACTTATCAGAGAGAATTTGGAATATGGTTTCCTTTATATTCCATTTGACTTAACATCATTTCTCTGTGGTGAAGTCTCTTTGCTATAAAAGCTCTTTTTATAGATAATTGAGCCTGAGAGTGAAATCTAGGCATCTGAAGGAAATATAGCTGATTCTCTTTCCAAGGGAAAATAATCCTGGCCTCCTTCCTGAAACCAGCAAAGTATGAGGCAAATGACAGTCCTTGATTTCGATCAAAGATCCAAGATATTCCCTGACAGCTGGGGGCAGATCACCCAGTGAAAGCCTGCTTCATTTACTCCACTGTCTATTCAAGGCATACGGCTCTCAGATAATAAATGATAGGCCACTGAAGCCATTAACAAGAAGAAAATGCATTGATAACTTATCTTCTCTTCACAAAAATCCAGCACAAATATTCATCAAACCCTAACTGTGAAAGGATACATGGATCAAAGGAAGAAAGGAAGAAGGGAGTGGGGGCAGGGGAAGGAGGGAAGAAGAAGTGAGAGAAAGAAGAAAAAAAAAAGAGTGAAATGAGTCATCGGTAAAAAGATTTCCTTATTTACTCTCAGAAAATAGCACTAGAAGCAAATAAACTCCTTAGTTAAAATCACGGAAGTGGTTAGGCTCTGCTTTATTACTGGATAGCAGGGTTGTACATTACAGACCATTACAAACTGAATAATATGAACAAAGCCATATATATACACAATCAAACCGCCTACTGAGGCATGGAACCACAGAGCAGAAGCAATCATTGTGGAAAGCAGCACAGTGACAATACAACTTTAAATCCATTTGATAGGCAAACTATATCAGTTGAAATTTCTCAGGATGAATGAGTCTGAAATTCGTTATCTGTAGAGCAGCCTATCCCATGATGCCACTCTATTTATTCAGATGGAGATTGGAGACTATGGGTAAACATTACAGCTCCAGTCTCAACATGTTTTGTAGATAAATCCTGTACTGTTTTTGTTCTCTGATGCCTTTGCATAAGGTTCTTTTCCACTATAGAAGAAAAGAGTAGGGAGTGAGGGGAACAGTGAAAGGAATATCTTTAAAAGACACCACGCACAGAACTGTGAAATAGTGAAAAGATGTGTTTGCCATGCAGGCCATAACAACAGTGGACGGCATTCTGTCATTTAACATTTCCACTTTAACATTTTAAATAGCTGGGAAGTGCTCTAACCTCTTCAAACAGTCTGTCAGACAGTAAGATTCATTATGTCTACAGGCACCATTTAGCCAGGACGCACAGCAAGGTAACTTCACAAAGTGTAGGTCATAAAATACGTATTTGTTTTATGGTTGAATTTTCACATTTTCCCGTTTCTCCATTGGGAACCCTAGTTAGTTTCAGCTGAATGAAGTGGAGTGTCTAAAACGAAACTAAGGAACAAAATGTTTCTGTGAAAGTACAATAAAAATAATTCTTGAAGGAATTGCGGTTGGAGAAGGTTGGAAATGTCTTCTATAGAGAGGATGAGAACTGGAATACAAGATTTACAGTCAATGTAAAAATTTCCTAACAACTCTTCTGCGAGGTCTGCAGATACCTTTTTTCATTTACTGAAAGACCCAGATGGATTCTCACTAAACAAAGGACTCTGTCTTGATAAATGTCCGAACTCTTCTGCTAAAGTTTGAACCCTCCATCTTATTTGTCCATCTCTTTATTTATGCATGAAAAATTTTGCTGTTTTAGGTAGGAAAGAGAATATAGCGATTATAAATGTTTCTTTTTTCCCCCAAGAAGAAGTTGTTCTTGGTAAGTTCACTGATTTGGGGGTTAAATATTCTATCGGGAATTTCTTGGAGTGAACAGCCTATTTATCTGTTGAATATCTCATCTGCATTTAGTGGCATGGGAGGACTGGAGTCAGGTGTGGGGTATTGGCATGGGATCTGGAATACATCGCAATCTCCACTTGGCTTTTGTTTGGGCTTTTCCCCATCTATAAAAGGAGAAATTTAGATTATACTCTGAGTCCCATTTCAATGTTTCCTGATTTGAGTCTTTATTAAGAACCTTACAATGACACATAGTTCCCTTAAAGAGTTCTCAGCTAATACGAACTACTCTTTATCAAGCATGTACATTATTATTACTTTTAATCCCCACAGCAACCCTACAAGGTTGTTACTATTATTTTAACATTTAAATTATTTTTTAAGTAAGGAAATAAGCAAGCTTAAGAAGATTAAATGAAATTTTCTTAACTACAAAGCCATATTACTACCCTTAGAGAAAGTGATCATCAATCCCAGGGTCTCATTTCACATTTGCATGTGTACTAAGTTGCTTCAGCTGTGTCTGACTCATTGTGACCCTATGGACTGTAGCCCATTAGGCTCCTCTTCTATGGGATTCTCCAGGCAAGAATACTGGGTTGCCATTTCCTCCTCCAGGGATCTTCCCAACCCAGGAATAGAACTCACATCTCATGCCTACCTGAGTTGGCAGGCAGGCAGGTTCTTTGCCACCAGTGACACCTGGGAAGCCCTTCACATTTGCAACTTGTAGCTAAACAAGGTCAAGTAACTTTCTCAAGGTCACAGAGTCAAGAAGTATCAGAATCAGAACCTGAATCCAGCTTCATCTTCCTCCAAGTTGGTGTATATTACCTTACACCACATTGCCTATTTCCTGAAGCTGCAAAGGAGCAAGAGGTTAGTATGCCCTATGATTTAATAAAATTATCAGATTTAATCAACATAAATTCATATAACAAGAGAGATCCTAACTGAAGTCCAGTGTAGGTGAGTTTTCCAAAAGCAAGAGAAAATAAAAGAGACTAGATGAGGACTAAAGATTAAATTGAATGGACTTTAATGCCATCTGCTTCTCTTTTCATCAATTTGCAACCAAATGATATCTAAATTCCCATACTTCTTGCTCCTGGGAATAATCTAGATCCAAAAATATCCTGAGTCCAAGATCCATGGAGAGACTCCCTAGTTTGCACTGACCTTACAAAAAAGTGTTACTATAGAGAGGTAATTCAGATGGACCACCTCAGTTTCCTGCAGAAGTCTCATCATTTGTTGCCAAGAGCATCTTTTGTAATGGTGAACAGCCTGATGCTTGAAACTTTAGTCAACTTGCGGCATCATAAAAAAAGCAGCAGCTTCTCTGCACAGAGGGAATATGTACATATATTTTTGTCCCATCAAAGATGACTTGAAAAGTCCTCCTCCAATTTTCTTTGAGAAAAAAAATAGCCTTTAAGCCAAGATTAAGCTGGAAAAAACTCCCGATAAAAGGGAGTATTTTTCAAAAACTTGCAAGTAACTGCAAAGCCAGTTAACACAGAAAACCTTGTCACCTCAAGTATGCCATTTGTCATCACACATGCCGGAATACATCTATTCATCTTCTTTTAATTGCTTAGCTGCGCTCAAAATACAAAGCAGCTCACTGATGCAGAGACTGTGAAAGAATATTTTGTCATGGAAACTTTGAAAAACCCTTTCAAAGCAGGAGCCCTTCTCTGGTGAAATGAAAACTTCTAGCTGTTTGTTGGGCATTGTATTCAGCTGATAAGTGTCTGGAATAAGAGGCCTTCTCTCTGAGTGGCTTTTGCATATATCATCATGTGCTCACAGATGGCTGAGAAAATTCCTACCATTTTCCAAGTCGAGTTTGGGAGAGCAGTAATTTGTTTCATTCTTATTTTCTTGAATAATGACAAATGACATTACCCCCGAGTTGGCAAACACCTGGTTACTCCTGTGAGTATATCTGAGGCCAGTCTTGGGACATTTTTTAGCCCATCCTACCTCCAAAGAATTTAATAAATTCTTCTGAATGTAAATACCAAGCATGAATATATATACTTAATATGCATATTAAAATATTAAAATAGACATATTTTAATTTTTTTAGTTAAACACTTACTATATGATTTATGAACCACATGTTTTAACTATGCTATTTCACTGAATCATAACAGTAGCTGTATCACCTCTATTTATAGATATTCCAGTCAATAATGACAAAACTGGTAGCTTAGTTTTTAATGAGTAACAAAACAACAAATCAAACCCAGCCCTTCAAACCCAGGATCTTTCCAGCACCTGCCCTGACTGAGCTTGCTCTTTGTCTAACACAGCTCCTGCACCTAGAGTATGATGGAGAGCTTGAGTGGTTTGGTTTCTTGTGTGCTTTTTTTTTTGCAAACTCTTTCCATTCATCAATGTTCTACCAAAAATTCTGAGAAAGTTATAACCCAAGCTTTCCAAGAGGGACTGCTGACCCCTGAGGGTTCTAGGTTATTCCAAAGGGCTCAGAAATCTTAAGGAATCCAATTTCCCTATCAGATTCTCAGTTTCCACATGTAGTATGTTCGTTTCTAAAATTGATCTGCAGGAGAATACACCTGCAGTTTCATCTCCTGAGTGTTCTTTTCAGAGTTGTTCTTTTCCCATTTTACAGAGGCTCGTCTCCTTACGGTGTATTGTCTCACAGGATAATCTGAAGTGCTGCTCTCTAAGAAGTATTTGCTCATTGAGACACCCCAAGTTCCCCTTCCCATGAGACACACACAGGGACAAAATTCTTCTCCTGAGGAAATAAGCTTTCAGTATTTTTTATGCTTTGTAATAGTAATTACCAAAAATGTAACGTTTATTTGGGTTTTATAAATTATTAGTTAATAAAAATGTTTTAACTCAATAGAGGAAAACAGTTTAACTCAAACTTTACATTGTGTCATTCGTAAGAGACATGGATGGACCTAGAGATCGTCACACAGAGTGAAGCAAGTCAGAAAGAGAAAAACGTATATTGGATATTTATATATGTGTGTGTGTGTGTGTGTGTGTGTGTGTGTGTGTGTGTGTAATCTAGAAAAACGGCACAGATGAACCTATTTCCAGGGAAGGAATAGAGGCACAGATGGGGAGAGCAGACACGTGGACACAGGAGGGTAAGGGGAGTGTGGGACGAAGCAGGAGCTCAGGACTGACATACGTACCCTGCCATGTGTAAAATAGATGGTTTGTGGGAACCTGTTGTGGAGCACAGGGAACTTGCTCTGTGGGAACTAGATGCTCTGTGGGAGCTAGATGAGTGGGATGGGGTAGTGGAAGGGAGGCTCAAGAGAGAGGGAAATCTATTTATGCATAGAGCCAATTCACTTCGTTATACAGCAGAAATAACACAACACTATAAAGCAACTATACCCTAATTTAAAAAAGAAAAAAATCCAAGATTCTTCCAGCAGTGAAAAAAAAACTTTACAAAATTATGAAAAAAGTTAATTCCAATTTATAAGCATATTTTGGTAGCAAAGAAATATGATAGAGTGATCAATAAAAATCGTCAAAATATGTGCATTTCATTAGGATAAAGCTCTGTGGGGGAAGTGAGATAAAAGAGCAACCTAAGATGGCTGACTCACAGAGTCTGTTCTAGTCATTTTTAATGGGTGGTGGCAGGAATCACTATGGTATTAATTACCACTGCATATGCTTAAAATGATAAATTTAACAGCTTAATTCTTTTTTAACAGCTTAATTTTTAAAAGAACATAGTTTTAAGGCCAGTTCAGGTTCTCGCCAAAACACAATATTGATCTGCTGTTCTTGAAAGAGAATGAGGATAGGAACCAGGACACATGAGAAGTGCCAAAGGCCGGGATTCAGACTGTAATGAATG
The DNA here is from genome assembly GCF_001704415.2 of Capra hircus. NCBI lineage: Eukaryota > Metazoa > Chordata > Mammalia > Artiodactyla > Bovidae > Capra > Capra hircus. The sequence continues at coordinate 104,199,033 of NC_030811.1, forward strand.
TCAGTTTGTTGACATAATTCCCTTTTCTCCAATCTTATTACATTCATTTCATGAAAAATGCTTTCATATAATACTATTTTCTGTTCTTGTTAATATCTTTGCCATATGGGAAGATATCAGCATTTTAATGATTTATTTAAACTTTTTCAAAAATAATCTCTGTCCCTCGATCGACACTTCTACTTCACCTCTCTACCTCTAGTTACAAGAACTGAGGACAGGAACTGTCAGCAAATCAAGTTACAGATTGTTGGAAAGGTTACTGTTCTGGGAACTGCTATTATCTTTCTGACAAAAATTATAACAAGCATGGGAAAAGGTGCAACCAGGATTCATTAATAACCTACCACTCAGAATCAGAGGATACCATAGTGCAAATTTTAGAAACAACAGAAGTGGTTGATATTCAAGGAAATGTCATAATTCATGTTCAGAATTGATTTTCCTGGCCTTTTTGCTGAGATTGTCAATAAATGAAATGGCTATTTAATCCAGCAGTGGCTGGAGTAATGTAATGCATGACAAGTAAGAAATTAAAAGATGCTTTATCATTCACTACCACGACAACTACTTTCCTGAGTGCTCAACATAAGGCAACTCATTATACTTTAGAATTCAGTAAAACTGTCTCTCAGACCTGGAAGATTTTTCAGGTGGCATGTTCTTACCTGTGTATTTTTCCCAAAGTGTGGAAAGAAACGCACACACACACACATACTCACATTGTATTGCAATGAGATGACATGATACTTTTTTGTAACATTTCACTTTCTATCATGTGCCTATAAATTTAGAATTTATGGAAAGATATTAGGTAGGAAAATGGTTTTAAATACAAAAATCAGCATTTATTACAAAATATGAATTCATAGTCTATGGCTACAAAAATAATTTTTGCCTACATCTATTGAATGCTATTCACCATGCATTGTCCATGCCTTAACTAAAATATTATTTAGGCACCATGACAACCCTGTGATCTACATACTTCTATAACTTCCATTTTAAGCATAGGTAACTCAGGATTTAAAGGATTAATTAAATTACTCAAGGTCTTTTGGCAACTTAAAGCACAGAGACCTAACCCAAACCCAGGACTGAAAGCCCTGGATTTAAACCTGCTCTGTTCAAGGTGGTAGCCGTGACACTTGAAATGTGCCCAGCTGAAACTGAAACAAGATGTGTGAATAAAGTATACATCAGATCTGAAAGACAGAATGCAAAAAGAATGTAAATTATCTCAAGAGCAATTTTTAAACCCATCATAGGTTGGAAATAATATTCTAGATACAGTGGATTAACTTCAAAATTTTGTGAGGCTTATTGCTAAACTCACTTTCTTTTTGGGCTTAAATGTAGTCACTAAAATAGTTTAATTATGTATGTGATTCACAATATATTTCGGTTGGACATCACTGATCTTAACCTTTTAACTATATCTGAATGTATTTGTATGTATATGTAGTACAGAGTTTTTATTTTATTGAAGTACAGTTGATTTATAATGTTGGTTTAATTTCTGCTGTATGGCAAAGTGATTTTTATATATATATAGTCTTTTTAATTTTTCCCATTATGCTTTATTATAGGATATTAAATATAGTTGTCTGTCCTATACAGTAGGACCTTGTTGTTTTTCCATTCAACATATAATAGCTTGCATCTGCTAATCCCAGACTCCCAGTTCATCCCTCCCCGACCCTCCCACAACCTTGGCAACTACAAATCTGTTCTCTATATCTGTGAATAAATAAGCTCATTTGTGTCATATTTTAGATTCCACATATAAGTGATATCATGTGGCACTTGTCTTTCTTTTTCTGACTTGCTTCACTTCGTATGATAATCTCTAGGTCCATCCATGTTGATGCAAATGACACTATTTCGTTCTTTCTATGGCTGAGTAGTACTCCACTGTGTGTGTATGAGTGAGTATATATTATATATATATATATATATATATTCCATTTGTCTTTATTCATTCATCTGTTGATTTTTAGGTTGTTTCTGTGTCTTGGCTATGGTGGTAAATGGTGCTGCAGTGAACAGAGAGGTGCCTGTATCTCTTAGAATTACAATTGGTTTTTTTCTGAATATATGTCCAAAAATGGGATTGCTAGATCATATGGCAACTTTATATTTTAGTTTTATGAAGAACGTCCATACTGTTTTCCACAGTGGCTGCACCAATTTACATTCACACCAACAGTGTAGGAGGGTTCCCTTTTCTCCACACCCCCTCCAGTATTTGTTATCTGTAGACATTTTAGTGATGGCCATTTTGACCAGGGTGAGGTGGTACCTCACTGTATTTAAGATTTGCATTTCTCTAAAAACTAGAGATGTAAAAGTGAAAGTCACTCAGTCGTGTCTGATTCTTTGTGACCGAGTGGACCATACAGTCCATGGAATTCTCTAGGCCAGAATACTGGAGTGGGTAGCCTCTCCCTTCTCCAGGGAATCTTCCCCACCCATGGATCAAACCCAGGTCTCCCACATCGCAAGCGGATTCTTTACCAACCGAGCCACAAGGGAAGCCCAAGAATACTGGAGTGGGTAGCCTATCCCTTCTTCAGGGGATCTTCCCCACCCAGGAAATGAACGGGGATCTCCTGCATTGCAGGCGGATTCTTTACCAACTGAGATTTCTTTTCGTGTGCCTGTTAGCCACCTGCATGTCTTCCTTAAAGAAGTATCTGTTTATGTCTTCTGCACTTTTTGATTGGGATGTCAGGATTTTTTGGCTTTTGTTATTGAGTTGTATGAGCTGTTCGTATATTTTGGAAATTAAGCCCTTTTCAGTCACATCATTTGCAAATATTTCCTCCCAGTCCATTTGTTGTCTTTTCTTTCGGTTTATGGTTTCCTTTGTGGTGCAAATGCTTCTGACTTTGACTAGGTCCCATTTGTTTATTTTTGCTTTTACTTCTATTGCCTTGGGAGACTGTGTATGTACATATTTCTTTGGTCCTAGAAGAATATTAAAGTATAAAAAGATTAAAAACATTAGTCTGTATTAGTAGGCTTGGGCTGCCACAACAAAATACTATAGACTGGTTAGTTGTTTAAACAACCGAAACTTATTTATTCTCACAGTTCTAGTGGCTAGAAGTCCAAGCTGCAGGGTTGTTTTCTAACAAGAGCTATCTTCCTGTCTTGCTAACGGCCTCTCACTGTGTCCCCACGTAGGGCTTTATTACCTCTGTTGTGCCCCTAAAGACCCTAATACTAAATACTATCACACTGGAGTTAGGGTTTCAACCCATGAAATTGAGGGGTGGGAGTTACAAATACTCAACTCATAACAAGTGGTTATTGCTGGACATTAAATTCTAGGTGAATTTTACTTTCCTGTTTTCATCCAGAAAGCATACACATATTTCCATTTTTCAAAGCAAAATTTTATAATACTATTGTGACTAGAAGCAATAAGCTCATCCTTCTAGATTTTTTTCCTCACACTATAATTTTATGGTACAAATTTTAAAGCTGGTCAATATTAGGCATTTGTTTGTATCTTCCGAGTGCAAGCTGTTCCTGATATATAGGAGACTCGGGCAAGGACCAGAATACCCAAAATAGTAGCTAAGCGCTCAAAGGTTTCTCACTGTCCCCTAGGAGACTCCGAGCCCCTCAAGCATGATTCTGGTGGCTCTGGAAGCATGAAGAAACAAGAGAGATGGCTAAAGAGCTCAGCATACTGAGGATCCCAGGCAGAATGCTCAAAGCTAATGCGTGGGCAAATATGAGAACTAACCTTGCTTATCCTTCATGGATTTGAAATATTATCTCTTTGTATACAAACAAGGGGGGTATTAAAAACACACAAAGGGATACACTTGTGTGTACAACATAATAATATATTATTATTTATATGAAACCTGATGAAATTTTCAGGCTCATTTAACCAGTTGTCAAGTGACCAGAAAAGCAGCCAGGAGCTATAGACCGAGACATTTAAGGATAATGGACTGCTAAATGGGAGAGACAGATTAGTTATAAGCATTTGAGTCTCAATAGATTTCACACCACCCTCCCTACTCCCCTTCCAATAGCCATATCTGCTAGCTATTGAATAATGAAGTTTAAATTTTCTTGGACTATTATCATAGCTGCAGAAGTAATCTTTCAACATAGTGCTTGCTCGTTCAGCTCCTATTATAATTTCCAGTGAAATAAAATATCACCAAGTCATTCAAATTCATAGACCAAAGATATATCTGTAGTGACAAAGTATAGGATAAAATTCATTATCCTGATAAATTGATGAACGTGGACAGTCGCTCTGAATAATTTGAGCTAAAGGAACTTTACTCTCAATGGTCGGATATTTTTGGCCTGATTTATCCGCATAATTGCCTCAGCTCTCCATTTCATTTTGCCCACGTCAATACAACGAAGTCTCCGTGCTTGATTTTGAAAGCTTCACTATTTCATGTCACGTTAGCAAGAGAGACGCACACAGCAAATTCTGGATGGATTCTGTGACAAATGACTTCTGCGGTCTGCACGTGTCTCTTCAATGACAGCTGCTGGGAAGAAACATCACCTCCCAGCTGCACAACTTGATCCTTCTTTCCCATGTGAATTAGGAGGAATTGAATGTTTGGCTTTAAAGTGGCACTTCACACTCTTCTCATTGAATATCACAACTGCGCCCGGACGAAAGGAAACAAAAACCCCATCATCGGCAACTGATGGAAGAAAAAATAGCCCTCTCATTTCAGAGATAATAAGCAGGATGTTCCCCTGCAGCCTTTCTTCTTAATTCTCCTTATTGTGTTTTATTAAATGATGCAGTTTGAAATTAAGGTTCTGGAAACCTTCGTGCACACTCTGCATAAACAAGCAAAACAGAAACACAGTTCAAAGAGCAAGTACAAGTCCCTCGCAAAAGCCATCTGCTTTCTTTTTGTTATGAAACTTCAATTCATCAGCAAAACTCCAAAGAAAATATTTAGAGCAAAAGTGTAAGCCTGGACTCTGAAGCTGCTTTGAGGCAGCATTAATGGAACGCTGGGAAACTTGGTTAGATTGTGTTAAGTACTAACCAATCTAGAACTAGTCATTTAACCTGCCTCATTTACTCATTCAGCATTGTGTTCACTTATTCATTCATTCAAGAATATCTTTTTAAGACCCTTAATGTACCAAGAACTGTGGCAGGTGACTCTGTTTCCACATCATTTAATGAACATAATAAATATACCAGCTATGCCATGCCCTGGTGACTTAGAGGTAAAAAATCTGCCTGCAATGCAGGAAATGCAGGTTCCAACCCTGGGTTCGGGAAGATCCCTTGAGGAAGGAAATGGCAACCCACTCTAGTATCCTTGCCAGGAAAACCCCATGGACAGAGGAGCCTGGTGGGCTATGGTCCATGGGGTCGCCAAGAGTGGGATGTGACTGAAGCAATTAAACACATATGCCATGCCTACCTCTCAAGGCTGCTGAAAGCTATAAACTATAAAACAAATAAAAGCATCTGTGTTTGTTTTCACCAGTAAGCCACCAAAAGAAAGTGCAACAGTTATTTAGTTACCAATGCAAAAAATTTAAATATGATTATAACTTAGAGATTTTATTTTATATGTCCACTAGCACAAATGTCCTGCTAATTTTCATTCTGGTAAGTGTAATAAAATACTTCCCTCTCCCTATTCTTATCCACTGCTCTCTCAAGGGAGAGAAACCAATGATTCAGGCACTATAAGCTTTCTTAATTACATTAAGCAAACACACAAAAAATATACCTAGCAATAATCCTGACGTATAATAGAACTTTGCTAAACAGAATGTCACTCTGAACTTCCTTTTTTATTATCCCCACAATTTATACCCTTATGATCTGATGGCAGCTTATAACCACAGTAAAATAAGACAGGACCCTAGAGATTTTGCGTGAAGAAGAAAGAAGACTTCATTCTGTTTAAAAACTAGGTTGGGATGAAATATCTGTTTTCATAGTATATTCTAGCCTATCATAACTAAATCAGAAATTGTACCAGTGATAAGAGGCCCTAATAAAGAAACCTAAAATGTGCAGCAACGGCTTAGCAATTAGACAGAAAGCAGTGAGGTATCCAAAGTTAGATCCATTTTATGTAGTGGGGGAAAGCATTTGATAAAATTATTTCCTGTGACAATTTGGGAAGCAGACCATATGCTTCTGAGCACATGGTTTAGGGGAAGAACGTTGAAAGCAAATTTTGGCTATATTTGACAAACATTACAAGGATAAAATAAGCTCAAAGAGAAATGAAAGGAATGGAAAGAGTTCAGAAATTTAAGGACTTGCAAGTCAAAAAACTGACTACTTCTAGAGCTCGATCGTTAAAAGGAGGGATCTCCAAAGACTTTGTAAGAAAATCACAGTGAATCTTTCCTGTTGGATGAAATGATTCGAGACAAGGATCGGATTAGGTGTGTGAATTTCTCACCTATTATTCAGACATCTTCAAGGTAGCCACTATAAAGTTGACAGACAAACGCATGGGAGTGTGAAGCAACGAAACAAAAGCAGACTGTAGAACTCTGCCTAGAAAAGAACTTCTGGTGCGATTACTGGCACATGGAGCTTGTTGGAAGCAAATACATCAGAAGCCTACTCCCTGTGAGGGAACGATGTTGCCAAATAAACCGTAAGTCTGCATTTAAAAAACTACTGACATTTTGAGCTTTGCAACTCTTGGGTCCCCAGTGCTCCATGAGAAAGAAGGTTGCTGAAAAAAACTGTGTGGCTCGCAAGGAGCCCATGTTTCCCTCTACCCACTTCAGAGGTGCTAAAGAGGGTGATGGCAAGGAAGGAACATCTCAGAGGGAAGAGCTTGCAGCCGTGGAGTACAGCTGGAGTACAAGTGCTCTCAAGGCTCAGCACTAAGGCCTCATCCAGGAACACCCACCACAGGAGAGAGAAGGGGGGCTTCATCGTTGCTGCATGTCCTCCGTCTTCCTCTTTCCAAATAAGTCTTCCCCTTTCCATGTGTGCCATGACTATCCTGCCCCTTTCCACAAACGTATATCCAACAGAGGTGGGAAGGCTGTAATTTTCCTTTTAGTTCACAGGTCATCTGATCCCAAAGACCTTCACACAGACCTCACGAAGAGACCCATGTACTCCATAGAACTTGACGTAGTGACTGGATTGGACTTTGGGTTGTCTCTCCTAAGACTGGGTTTTGAGATGTTGTATATGTGTGAAAAAGGAGTAGTTGGAAATTTGATGACTAGAAAGGCAGACAGTGGAGCGACTAAAAGAGCCTACCTAATATTAATGTGTTTCTCTATATTTCCAAGCCCCACGCACCTAAGTGGGATCATGCAACCAAATCACGCCAGTGGAAAGTAAACCAAACGGATTATGTAGCTTCCTTCCTAAACGTTCTCCTGTTCTTTCCTTTTTTCTGCTCTGGTGACTTTGGAGGCTATGTGATCCAGACGGTGCAGCTACAAGATGGAGAAGGGGTATAGTAATGATAGTTAATAATATTATCTTACATACTTTAAAGTTAGCTAGAAGAGTAAATCTCAAATGCTCTCACTACAAAAAGGAAATGGTAGTGATATATGATGAAGGTGTTAGCTAATATGGTGGTAGTAATCATTCTCCAATAAATAAGTATATCAAATTAAAGCATATACTTTAAACTTACACAATGTCATATGTCAAGTTATATCTCCATGAAGCTGGAAAAAATGGAGGAGGACACCAGATTCTGTCTGAGGGAGAAAAGTGTATTATTTGTGTAGAGTCACTAGGATTCAAGGGTTTATATATTATCACAGCAGAACTTAGATTAAATCAACTAATATATTATATAATATAAACCTTATCTTCATTCTCCTCACAAAGTTTTTAGCAGGACCTATGCTGATGACTAAGATTTTTGGTGTGAATGAATGGAGAAGAATGGGTTTGAAAAGGTTCTGTTAGTGTTTGGGTTAAAGTGAATTGAAAATATTAAGATATTATGTGCAAACAAAAATGCACATTGCAATGAGAAGCAGCCGATACCCAAGTGACACTTAAGTAACCACCTCTTGGCTCCCAGTGTTCCTCTCTCTGGATACAAGAAGCAGATTTCAAAACAATCACAATCAGGATATCCTAGCTTCGTCCTGGGTTAGAATTTGAACACATCTGTGTGACCCTCATATGATGGCATGGCAAACTTCCCGAAGTGTATTTACTGGGAGTACAAAGGAGGCTCCCAGGAAAACACTCATCCTTAGAAAGGAAACAGTTGGGCATGACAGTGTTCGCCAAAACTTTAATCATTGCCAGGGAAAGGTGTTCTGGGTGTCACATGTCCCCTTCACTCATGCCTTTCTCTGATCCAGTCTCTAAGCCCTAGGAAGACAAGGGACAATAAATAAAACCGAAAATTTATTTAATTTAAACTTCTTTTAACACATTAGGTCTTTGGTAAGACAAAGCTTAAGACATTACAGACTTGATAACCATGTAACAGAGAATAGAACAAACAAAGCATTTCTGTAACTTGGCCTCTCTTCCCTCAACAGAGCTTTGGCACCCCAAAGCACTTGTTGATTGGGGCCACAGTACCAGCTAGTGGTAGCAGGAAGGAGCAATGCCTGCCACCAGTGCGGCATCCACGCTCCAGCTGGAACAGCAATGTCCAGCAGAGCTGATGGTAGGACCCAGTGGGGGCTATTTGGCTGACTATTTGGCTGGACTATCACCAGACTTTTCATGAGCACTTATGAAACACTGCCTAGAGGCCCTAAGAAATAGTTGGGGTCAGGAAGAGAGGACTTTACCAGCAACTGAATTCTTGGGTGAATGAGTCGGGGGTAGAGCCAGAGAAATCTCATGCACAAGGTAGTTTTTTATTGTATAAAGACATCCCAAATTTATTGGCATAATACAAGAACCATTTATTATTTCTCACGAGTCTAGGAGTCACAGCTCTGGTGACCTGGGTTAAGCTTGGTTTATCTCATCTGGGCTCACTGATGTGTCTGTGGTCAACAAACAGGTCCGTGGGGACTTGCTGAACCAAGTGGCTGTGGCTGAAATGATTCAGCTTTCCTCCACATGTTTCTCACACAACTCCAGTGAATTCACCCAATTCACCCAGGCTTCTCCTCATAATGAAGGTAGGATCTAAGAGCGAGAGAGAGAGAGCACGCAAAAGAGCACAGAACTTCTTGAGGCCTAGGCTTGAACCTGGAACAGTATCAGTTCCACTCAGTATTGTGCATGCATGTGTGCTCATTCACATCCAACTCTTTGTGATCCCATGGAAGGCAGCCTGCTGGGCTCCTCTGTCCTTGATTGTCCAGGCAAGAATATGGAGTATTCCTATTCCTCCTCCAGGGGATCTTCCAGATACAGGGATCGAACCAGCGCATCCTGCGTTTCCTGCATAGGCAGGCAGATTCTTTACCACTGAGCCACCTGGGAAGTCACCCAATATTGTAAATCAAGGCAAATCACAAGGTCAGATTATATTAAGGGGTGAGGGTACAGATGCCACCTCTTGATGGGAAAATCTGCCAAGTCAATTGCGAGGTGGCAGCTGCTGACAGGGAAATGACTGACACCATTTTTACAATCAATCCACTATGGCGTTTATCATGATACTGTATGTGTGGGAGAAACTTAGACTCGCCATCAGTTTCTCAGGACTCTACAGCTGGAAGGGTTTTAGTGATTATTGTTCACTTCAACCTCCTAATTTCAGAGAGGAGAAATACGAGGCCCAAAGAGGTTATGCAATTTGGTTAATTTCTCATAAGCAAAGAAGGAATAGAAATTACTTCTGATTCAGCTCAGGGCTCTCTGTACCACACTGTACTATCCTCTCTTCCAAGAAGACCTTTAAGATACAACAAAATTTGGTTTTGTTCTTCATTTTTTTTCCCACCACATTTGCCATGAAACAGTTGTCTGGAAAAGAACCAACAGTAGCCAGCAAAGACTTTGGATCCATCAGCCAAGGTCCTCTCCCTGAGGTGGCGTCCTGCTCTGCTGGGACTTGTGCTCTGCCCATGAATCCACTGCCCAAGCCTCATCCCATGGTGAACTTCCATGATCTTAATTATCTGCCCTGTCACATGACTTTCCCTTCCTACAGAACCAACCTGCCACAGAGGAACCCAGAATTGGCCCAACAGTGTCTATATTTGCCTCAATATTTTATGCCCTTAATGCTCTTAGAACTAACCTCACAAACAGTTGCTAACCTTAACTTAGAAATTTTTTCTTCCCATTTTGCATAAGTAGTTATAATTTTGCCTCCCTCAACTGTGGTTTTTCTCCAGAATCTGTATTACAAGCCACAATGTTGAAAGTGCAATACATATTTCCTACCTCAAAAAATTATAAATTCATTTTAACGGACAAGCAATTAGAAACACAACTATCCCGGATAAATGAGGGGGACAGTGGAAGAGAGAAAGTATAGCTTTCTGGCAATGGAGTCAAGATCCCTTAAGAGGTGCGAGACTGAGGGCAGGGTTATGGGTCAAGTACATCGGGTGCTGTCACACTCCAAGGCAAGCACACATGAAAATGATTTGTTACTGAAGAGGCTGCTGCCTATATACAGAGCAGAACAGTGGACAGGAATGCATCAATTTTTAGCCATTTTTATGATTCATCTCTGTTTTTATGGGCATCCCAGCAGAGTTCACCTCATTAGCCATTATAGAGATTTTAATTCTTGAGTTAATCCTGTGTTCAGTCATCAGAATGAATATTAATATCTTTCTAATGTAATTTTGAATTAAATATAGCATCACTATTATAACACCCCAAAGATCGAAATAGAGTTTGAAAGAGAAGACAGACACTATCACAATAAAAATCAGAAAATTCTGCTCACATCCTTTTTGGGAGGCTGATCATCTACGAAGTAATGAGAATAAATTGTGAGGTAATGTAGGGCAGATCTAATTAAGATAATGAGCTACGATTATGGACATGATTTTCCAGGGTTAAAGATATTAACAAAAGGCAATATATGGATATATTTTAAATAGCCTCTTTGGTCTACTTACTTATATTAGCTATGCCTCTTAAAAAGGAAAAGTAATGACCCTGAGTCAGCTGTAGGTGTAGTTTTAACTATTTCACTATTATTTATGCAGGTAATACTTTGACAGATTTTTTTTAATTTGACTGAAACAGGTTTTTTTAATTTTAAAACCATGGCATTCAATGGAAAAGAGACACTTGGATCAGTTTTCTCTCTGTACTTTAAAAGCTGTATTATGAAGATATTTCAACTTGGCACATGCATATTTAAATGGATATTTTTGGAAGGAACTAACTAATTAGCCTGCCTTCAACAGCAGCAGTGGTAGCAAGACAACCAGGGGAAAGGTGTCACTGAGCTGTGCAGGCATGCCTGGATGCCAGCTTTTCTCCTCTCCAAAGATAGAATAACAGCCACTTAATCCTTGGTCAACAATGATCAATCGACAGAAATCAGTATTTCCTAAGAAGCGTGGAAGTGCTGAAGGAAAGACCTGGAAGGGTCTGATGGCTGAATTACTTGGTAAAGATTAAGCCACTGCACTTTGAAAACGCAGGCACTTGGACTGGTACCCACTAAAGCTAATAGTATTTAATCCAAGGGATATTAGGAGTTTTGCCCCCTAGAGTCAGCCTCACTGGTATGCCATTCACAGTTGCTGTCATTTACATTAAGTAGCATCATATATTGGGGCTTCCCTGGTGGCTCAGAGGATAAACTATCTGCCTGCAAAGCAGGAGACTCAGGTTCGATCCCTGGGTTGGGAAGATCCCCTGGAAAAGGAAATGGCAACCCACTCCAGTATTCTTGCCTGGAGAATCCCATGGACAGAGGAGCCTGGTGGGGTGACCCAGTCCATAGGGTCACAAAGAATCAGACATGACTATAGTGACTTAGCAGAAGCAGCAGCCTCATACATATAGTGGGTCTCTTTTAGACAATGGAGCGAACTCAGCTCATTACCACCGAGAAAACTGTAACTCCACTGTGGTGACTGCAGTGCAGTGAACTTCTGAGCTCCGTTAACTCCCCAGCCTCCAGAACCCTTCAGAGACAGCCTGTGTGGCTACATCCATGGAACTTCACTGAAATCTTGAGACCCTAAGGATCTTTGAAAAAAAGTTGGACAAAACTAAAGAATGAATGTCTGAAAGACATAAGTGATGCACTTGAAAGAAAAGAAGCTCAGTTCCCTGGATTTTTATTGGATCTTGCATTGCTTTCCTTTTCTCTGTTATAAATATTCTCCTTCCCTTTCCATCTCTCTCTCTAAATCTATGAACACACATCACTACATCTATGTGGTATGATAGAATATTGCTAATAAGCCAAAGACATACTTTTTCGTGTGTGTGTGTGTGCTCACGCGCGTGCACACAAACGTGCTCAGTCCCACCAGGCTCCTCTGTCCATGGGGATTCTCCAGGTAAGAATACTGAAGTGGGTTGTCATTTCCTCCTCCAGGGGATTTTCCTGACCCAGGGGCTGAACCCACGTCTCTTGCTTCTCCTGCATTGGCAGGCAGATTCTTTACCATTGAGCCAGCTGGGAAACTGCTTTTTCTAGTACTGGCAACAACTCTACTTTGCTGTGTGGGGCTAAGGAAGTCACTTAACCTCTCTGATCTTCCATTTCAACTCTGAAATTTACAAACCAAAAACAAACCACAGCGACAACAAAAACCACTATCATTTTGTAGGGTGATGTTGAGGACTGAATGAGATCATAAAATGTAAGTACATTTAAAATTATAAACCCTCTAATCTAAATACACTTAAAACATAGTGCTGTCAATATGTTCCCACTATGTAAGATAATTTGGGAAGCAAAGTAACTGGATGGATAGCTTATAATCAATGATTGATCGACATCTTAACAAAGTAAAATAATGATTTTCAGACTTGGCTTATTTTAAATGCAACTCTGAGAACACTGGTCTGAGATCTGAGGATCTAGGAAGAGGCTTGAATACAGGGACCGAAACAGAAGTTATGAGATCATCTTTTCCAAAGACTTATAGCCATCAAATATGTTTGAGTAATATAGCCCACTCTTTCCCTTTAATATCTATGTTCATCCCATTAATTTTCTTTTCCTCTCTCATCTCAGAATCCAATATGAGGGAGTAGCAAGAGTACTGTGGATTTTTGGGCAAAGATACCCAGCTCTGCCACTTAGCCAGTTATTCAACTCTCCAAGCCTTGGGCTTTTCATCTGTAATATGGACTCACAGACATGATCGTATCTACCTTAAATTAAAGGCAAGTAGGATGGGGCTTCCCTGGTGGTCCAGGGGTTGAGAGTCTCCCTGCCAATGCGAGGAACACGGTTCAGTCCCTGGTCCTGGAGGATCCCACATGCTGTACAGCAACAAAGCCGATGTGCCACAACCACTGAGCCTGCGCTCTAGCGTCCGAGAGCCGCAGCTACGCAAGCCCACATAGGTACAGCGCACGTGCCACAACCAGAGACTCCACCACAATGAGAAGTCTGCACACCACAACTAGAGCGGAGCGGCCCATGCTCACCACAGATTAAAGAAAGCCCTCATGCAGCAACAAAGGCCCAGCACAGTTAAGTAAATAAATTAATTTAATTAAATCTTTGTTTATAAAAGCACTTAGGACATAAATGTCAGGTTCTTTCGATTGTACTCCAATTGTTGAAGATTAGGAACATTAAAGCAAACAGGAACATCTTTTAAAAAAAATCCCAAGTGCTGTAATTGGGCTCTCCAACCTCCTTATCTAGACGTGTTCCTTCTGAAACTTGGCTTTTATTTACCCTAATCCCCTAATTTGGGTGACATTATGCACCCCCAGCTGCCTAGTTGCCACCATCCGGTAATTCCAGTTCCCCTCATATTCCCAAACTATTTTCTTCCATTCCCTCCAAATCTAAGATCAGCTCAGCTAATTATTGTTGTTCAGTCTCTCAGTTGCGTCCGACTCTGTGACCCCATGAATTGCAGCACGGAAATGGCAACCCACTTCAGTGTTCTTGCCTGGAGAATCCCAGGGATAGGGGAGCCTGGTGGGCTGCCGTCTATGGGGTCGCACAGAGTCGGACACGACTGAAGCGAGTTAGCAGTGGCAGCAGCAGCAGCAGCAGCAGCAGGCTTCTCTGTCCTTAACTATCTCCCAGAGTTTGTTCAAACTCATGTCCACAGAGTGATGCCATCCAACCATGTCATCCTCTGTCACCCACTTCTCTTCCTGCCCTCAATCTTTCCCAGCATCAGGGTCTTTTCCAATAAATCAGCTCTTCATATCAGGTCACCGAAGTACTGGAGCTTTAGCATCAGTCCTTCCAATGAATATTCAGGGTTGATTTCCTTTAGTATTAACTGGTTTGATCTCCTTGCAGTCCAAGGGACTCAAGAGTCTTCTCCAGCAAGCACCGCAATTCGAAAGCATCAATTCTTCAACACTCAGCTTTCTTTATGGTCCAACTCTCACATCTGTACATGACTACTGGAAAAACCAAACATAGCTTTGTCTATATGGATCTTTGTGGGCAAAGTGGTATCTCTGCTTTTTAATGCACTGTCTAGCTTTGTCATAGCTTTTCCTCCAAGGAGCAAGCGTCTTTTAATTTCCTGGCTGCAGTCACCATCTGTGGTGATTTTGGAGCCCAAGAAAAGAAAATCTGTCACTGTTTCCACTTTGTGTATGTGTTAGTCACTCAGTTGTGTCCAACTCTTTGAGACCCCATGGACTGTAGCCCACCAGGCTCTTCTGTCCATGGGAATTCTCCAGGAAAGAATACTGGAATGGGTTGCCATGCTCTTCTCCAGGGGATCTTCCCAACCCAAGGATTGAACTCGGGTCTCCCGCACTGCAGGTGAATTTTTTACCATCTGAGCCACCAGGGAAGCCCAAAGGAAGCCACCAGGAGAGCATATCTGAGGTTGCTGATATTTCTCCTGGAAATCTTGATTCCAGCTTGTGAGTCTTCCAGCCTGACATTTCCCATGATGTACTCTGCATATAAGTTAAATAAGCAGGGTGACAATATACAGCCTTGATGTACTCATTTCCCAATTTTGAACTAGCCCATGGTTCTCTGTCCGATTCTAACTGCTGCTTCTTGTGCTGCAAATAGATTTCTCAGGAGGCAAGTAAGATGGTCTGGTATTCCCTTCTTTTTACGAATTTTCCAGTTTGTTGTGACCCACTCAGCTTTAGTGTAGTCAATGAAGCAGATTTTTTTTTTAATTCCCTTGCTTTTTCTATGATCCTACTGATGTTGGTAATTAGATCTCTAGTTCTTTTGCCCTTTCTAAATTCAGCTTGTACATATGGAAGTTCTATTTTCCATGAAATTGGAAGTGACTGGCAGCCCATTAAACTTCCAAGGGAAATTTTTCTTTTAAAAGCCACATTCGCTGCAATGCTAGGAGATGGGATTGGCAACACCACAGAGTGGAAGGAGGAAGCTGCTGCTTCTCCTAAACGTCAGATACAGGTAATGAATGCCTTCCAGAGAGGTACTCTGCCAGCCTTCCTGGCTGCACATTCATCTGCATTGGAGGTCAATGCCAAGCCATTCCACCCTCTACCTGTCTTCTATGCTATCATTAATCAACCAAGATATCACCTAGGATGACAAACACAGGAAGCTCAAAGCTCAACTAATTACCTTCTTTCCTAAACCTGTATACCTTGCCCTAGTAAGTTAAACCACCATAACCCTAGTCTGAAATTTCATTGTTATCGTCACATCTTTATGTACTACAGCTCTGTTCTGATTCAAATCCTCTTTTCTAGCAATGGCCTCCCAATTCACCTTTCTTTCTCTGGACTTGCTTCCTCCAATTGCTCTCAACAGGACAGACAGAATGGTCTTTCCAAAAAGTGAATGGAATAATTGTACACTTCTGTTCAGAATGTTCGCATGCGCCCTACCGGCCCACCGGACAACATCCGAATCTGCAACCTGTCATCCTCAGTGAGCACTTCGGCACCCTCTCACCAGCAATTCCCAGTCTCCTCCTCTGCTCTTTGTGCATCTCTGATCAGTTAAACACCTCCAGGTCTGTGAACTCACCTGCCTCTCGAATGCCTTTCCTTTCCTCCCTCTCAGGTGAGCTCCTGCTCCTCCATAGGTATTTAGCTCAAGGGCACCTCTTTCTGGGCTTGCTCCTATGCCTTCCCTACAGCTGCCTCCACCTTACCCCCTCCCTACTTCCCTGAATCTCTGCTTTGTACAAACCTCTTTTGCACTGAGTGTCCAGGGTGTTTTGCAATTATTTGCCAACAAGCCATGGTAACTTTGAAGGAAACACCTACGCTTTGGTCACCTCAGTGTCCCCAGCAACTGCTGCGTAGCTGTCGTCTCTTCTGGTAACACATATTAAGGCAGCCTTCAAGCAAGTTTGTGAGGATTTCATGGTGATGGAAGAAAGCCCACTGGGCTGTCCAAATTTTACTCTGCCCAGTGCTAGTCAAGAAATAGTTAGAGAACAGTGTAAAGTAATGGAAATTATAGTTAGTTGTCCAAGTGTCTCAAGTAGTTGTTTATAATTCAAAAAAGTATTAGTCACTTACATGAGTCTTAGAATTGTTACTTTCCTATTTTCTTTAGTGAATGCCTGAGTTTCCAATCTTTGCCATCCTCCCTTTCCTTGCTTCCAAATGGAGCCTATTTAATCGTGTGTAGCTGAAGTATGTCTCCATATGTTACAGGGGCTATCAGCCTTAGAAATCTTGTTTCCATCAAAATGAATGTAGTCCCAATATTTTGCCTCAAGGTATTTCAATATAGCACAACAGCAATACCTGTCATATGCTGACACCACACAAGGTGTTATTCTAAAGAAATTATAATTTGGAATCTTTTTAACCACTTCTTTGTGCCTTATTCACATTTCTCCAAAGTTTGGCTCCCAAGGTGCTATGCCAATTCTTTTTACTGTTTTCACTGCCATTAAGGCACTTTCATCTGAGAATCATTCCTTCATGACATCAGCTTAGTCTTTCCCATTGAGAAACTTTACTGGGAAATATTCTACAAGAATTAATGGGACACAAAAACTACACCCAGGGTTTATTCAATTTATATCGAAATATCAAGTCAATAGCATAAAATGTGGCTGTAGAATAGTCACTATTTTTCAAAGCCACAAAATTTGTAAACCTTTTAAACCAACTAGAAAAGTAAATGGACTCTGTGTTCCTTTGACCTCCCTTATTATTTGCATTCACCACCACCACATAAAACAAAGGGGCTTTCTTCCAGAGAGAAGTCCATGCACCTGTGGATATCTTATCTTTGACAAAGGAGGCAAGAATATACAATGGAGAAAAGACAATCTCTTTAACAAGTGGCGCTGGGAAAACTGGTCAAACACTTGTAGAAGAATGAAAGTAGAACACTTTCTAACACCACACACAAAAATAAACTCAAAATGGATTAAAGATCTAAACGTAAGACCAGAAACTATAAAACTCCTAGAGGAGAACATAGGCAAAACACTCTCTGACATAAATCACAGTAGGATCCTCTATGACCCACCTTCCAGAGTAATGGAAATAAAACCAAAAATAAGCAAATGGACCTAATTAAACTTAAAAGCTTTCGCACAACGAAGGAAACCATAAGCAAGGTGAAAGGACAGCCTTCAGAATGGGAGAAAATAATAGCAAATGAAGCAACTGACAGAGAATTAATCTCAAAAATATATAAGCAGCTCCTGCAGCTCAATTCCAGAAAAATAAACGACCCAATCAAAAAATGGGCCAAAGAACTAAATAGACATTTCTCCAAAAAAGACATATGGATGGCTAACAAACACATGAAAAGATGCTCAACATCACTCATTATCAGAGAAATGCAAATCAAAACCACAATGAGGTACCATTTCACGCCAGTCAGAATGGCTGCTATCAAAAAGTCTACAAACAATAAACGCTGGAGAGAGTGTGGGAAAAAGGGAACCCTCTTACACTGTTGGTGGGAATGCAAACTAGTACAGCCACTATGGAGAACAGTGTGGAGATTCCTTAAAAAATTGCAAATAGAACTGCCTTATGACCCAGCAATCCCACTGCTGGGCATACACACCAAGGAAACCAGAATTGAAAGAGACACATATACCCCAATTTTCACTGCAGCACTGTTTATAAAAGCCACGACATGGAAACAACCTAGATGTCCATTGGTAGACAAATGGATAAGAAAGCTGTGGTACATATACACAATGGAATATTACTCAGCCATTAAAAAGAATGCATTTGAATCAGTTCTAATGAGGTGGATGAAACTGGAGCCTATTATACAGAGTGAAATTAGTCAGAAAGAAAAGCACCAATACCGCATACTAACGCATATATATGGAATTTAGAAAGATGGTAATGATGACCCTATATCAAGGCAGTGAAAGAGACACAGATGTAAAGAACAGTCTTTTGGACTCTGTGGGAGAAGGCAAGGGTGGGATGATTTGAGAGCGTAGCATTGAAATGTGTATATTATCATATGTGAAGCAAATTGCCAGTCCAGGTTTGATGCATGAGACAGGGTGCTCAGGGCTGGTGCACTGGGAATACCCTGAGGAATGGGAATGGGAGGTAGGTGGGGGGGGGGGTGTTCAGGATGGGGAACACATGTGCACCCATGCCTGATCCATGTCAATGTTTGGCAAAAACCACTACAATATTATAAAGTAATTAGCCTCCAATTAAAATAAATTAATTAAAAAACAGAGGGGGCTTTCTTAGGCAGCAGAGTGCAGTATATAAGATCAATTATATTTGAGATTTTGCCCATTTAATTAAATTAATTTCTGGGGCTGGGACAGGGAAGGGAATACTTTCACAGGTATGTGCATAAGTGATGTGATTGTGTGAGGTATTTGTGGTTGTTGCTGTTGGTGTTAGGTAGTCCTTCTCATTAAATTTTTGGTTATTGTTGTTGTTTAGTTGCTAAGTTGGGTCTGACTCTTTGTGATCCCCTGGACTGAGCCCACCAGGCTCCTCCGTCCATGCAGTTTTTCAGCTAAGAATACTGGAACAGGTTGCCCTTTCCTTCTCCAGAGGAGCTTCCCAACCCAGGGATTTTTCTGGAGTCTCCCGTATTGACAGGTGGGCTCTTTACCACTGAGCCACCAGGGAAGCCCTATTATATTTTTATCCCTCTTATTATAATTTTATTAAACTTTCTCTTTACCCTGATTTTTCTGCATTCTGATATATTACTTTATGTTGTATTGATAACTAGTGATTAAAGATTCATTTACAATGTTTGGTTACAAAGGGTGGGTTCTAATCAAAAGAGTACTAATAGGATGGACAATCTTTAGCTTGGATCTCACTTGAAAAATATTAGCTATGACAGTTCATCCAGATGTTTTAGTCACGTGGGATTAGTAATAACCTAAGCCAGACTGTTTCTAACTTTATAGCACGTTAACTTTTATTGAAAATATTCCTTAGCCTTAAAATGCTGCCTCTAATAAGGCTGTAAAACACTACTTTGTGGAAAATGCTTATATAGTTAAAAACGAAGTTTTCATAACAATTAATGAAGAATGTACAAAGCCCCAGACTCTTAAAGAGCAAAGAAAGGGAAAAGCTGATTCCAATGTTCAGGTGTCCCTGAATCAACTGAAACTGGATGAATGTTGGAACCGGAGATTCCCAGAGGCCTTCAGCCATTTTCATGTGAAAATTTAAATTGATTGCTGATCCTTCAGCTCTATCAGCAGTGAAGGATTTTATCTTTCTTTTTACCCTTTTTTTTTTTTTTGGTAGGAAAAAATTTAAAGAGATAATACTTCCTAATGAAATAAAGTATTTTTCGAATACTCTATTTTCAGGGACAAAGTGAAAGGAAAGGAGAAGAATGTTTCAAGAAGGCTTTTTTATACATCCTGGTTCAGCCCTCTGCTAGGGCAGGCTGCTATTTTTTTTTCTTTCCCAGGGACAGAAGAGCTTGGTGGGCTGCAGTCTATGGGGTTGCACAAAGTTGAACACAACTGATGCGACTTAGCAGCAGCAGCAGCAGCATAGGTGATTTACAATGTTAGTTTCAGGTGTTCAACACAGCAATTCAGTTATATATATAAAACTTCACTTTTTATTTTAGATTCCACATATAAGTCATATCATATGCTATTTATCTTTCTTTGTCTGGCTTACTTCATTTAATATGATAATCTCTAAGTCCACTCATGTGGTTGCATCTGGCATTATTTTATCCATCTTTATGGCTGAGTAATATTTCATTATATACCACGTCTTCTTTATTTATTCATCTGTCATCAGACATTTAAGTTGCTTACGTGTCCTGGCTATTGTAAATAGTGCTTTCCCTTTTCTCTATACTCTTTCCAGCATTTACTGTTTGTAGACTTTTGATGAAGGCTAGGACAAGCTACTCAGTACAGTTTTATATCAGGTTTCAGGTGGAATCTCATAGGAATGCCTGTTACATCTGAGATCCCAACCGAGAACTTCTACAATTATGATCTGCTATAATGAATATCATTTCAATAAGGTTTCTATAGAACAGAATTATTTCTGCGTACCAACAATTTGTGGATCTGACTTGGCCAATGTTCTAAAATAAACATACTCAACAAATGGTATTCTTGGCCCCTGAACACATAAAAGGCCTTCTCTATCATACCTACATACCTACTTATCTGAACTATACAATTTAGAACTTAGTTTTACTTCTTTGAACTGATTCCCATATGCCATTATAGTCTTTGGAATTAAAAACGAAAATGGATGCTTGAGAGAGAAATAGCTTTGTGTAAACTTCAATCACTGTGTTTAGCATAGATAAGAAAGAAGTTTCCATGTGCACCCAGACGTACTCTTCGCTCCTATCCCGTTACACAGAGTTCTAAAATTTTGGCTTTATGCATGCTCATTCCAACCCCAGAGTACAGCCAAAGCCAGCAGGTCATTCTGACCTGGCTCTGTCAGCTCTCTTCACTCATGATTCATCACTTTTCTGCCAAACAGACACCAGAATTTAGTCCTCAGACTCAGTACCCTTTCTCTCCCAAGGTTGACTTGGAAAAAAACATCTAATTAACCTTTGTTTTGGATAATAGCAGACTTGGTAATCAATACCAATCTTTTCACTGAAGACAAATTGGAAAATGCTGGATGAAATAATTTTAAAACAGCTTCTTTTTTTTTAATTTATTTTTTTTACTTTATTTTACTTTACAATACTGTATTGGTTTTGCCATACATTGACTTGAATCCACCACGGGTGTACATGCGTTCCCAAACATGAACCCCCCTCCCACTCCCCTCCCCATAACATCTCTCTAGGTCATCACCGTGCACCAGCCCCAAGCATGCTGTATCCTGTGTTGGACACAGACTGGCGATTCGATTCTTACATGATAGTATACATGTTTCAATGCCATTCTCCCAAATCATCCCACCCTCTCCCTCTCCCTCTGAGTCCAAAAGTCCGTTATACACATCTGTGTCTTTTTTGTTGTCTTGCATACAGGGTCATCATTGCCATCTTTCTAAATTCCATATATATGTGTTAGTATACTGTATTGGTGTTTTTCTTTCTGGCTTGCTTCACTCTGTATAATCGGCTCCAGTTTCATCCATCTCATCAGAACTGATTCAAATGTATTCTTTTTAATGGCTGAGTAACACTCCATTGTGTATATGTACCACAGCTTTCTTATCCATTCATCTGCTGATGGACATCTAGGTTGTTTCCATGTCCTGGCTATTATAAACAGTGCTGCGATGAACATTGGGGTACATGTGTCTCTTTCAATTCTGGTTTCCTCGGTGTGTATGCCCAGCAGTGGGATTGCTGGGTCATAAGGTAGTTCTATTTGCAATTTTTTAAGGAATCTCCACACTGTTCTCCATAGTGGCTGTACTAGTTTGCATTCCCACCAACAGTGTAGGAGGGTTCCCTTTTCTCCACACCCTCTCCAGCATTTATTGCTTGCAGATTTTTGGATTGCAGACATTCTGACTGGTGTGAAGTGGTACCTCATTGCGGTTTTGATTTGCATTTCTCTAATAATGAGTGATGTTGAGCAAAAACAGCTTCTTAAAAGCGCCAAAGAGCTAACAAGAGAGTGAGAAATACCTGGGCAAAAGGGGAGAGATGGAGAGTTGGTAGGCTGCTTTTTCCTGTTAACATATCTCTACCTGGAAGGGACAACTGGGATGCTGAGTTGCACAACTGGCAACAGTCCCCACAGTTAGAGGGCCAGGCAGGCAATAGTAAGAGTCCAAGACCCATTAAGGTTAGGAAACTTGGTAAACCACACTCTACTTTAGGCTGGGACCTCAAATGTCTCCACCCTTAGGAAATAGGGGAATCCCAAAGAAATAAAAATGTCATCATTCACAGACAATTGAGAATGTAGAGAATTAAGAATCTACAAATAAGTTATTAGAATTAATAAGTGAAATTAATCAAGTCACTGGTTATCAGACCAAAATCAGTTGTATTTCTCCGTGTTGGTGTTCAGTTCAGTTCAGTTGCTCAGTTGTGTCCGACTCTTTGCGACCCCATGAATTGCAGCACGCCAGGCCTCCCCGTCCATCACCAACTCCCAGAGTTCACCCAAACTCGTGCTAGTGTGAAACACTGCAAAATGAAGTTATGAAGTTTTTGAAACAACATAATCTACAATAGGATCTACAGGTCAAACACTTAGAAACAATTGTTTCAAAAGACACACATAAGACTTCTACACAGAAAAAAAAATATTATTGAAAGAAATTAAGAATCTAATAAAAGGATGTACCATATCTATTTTCAGTGCAACTCCAAACAAAATTATAGCAGTGTGTGTGTACTTGTGTGTGATGACTGACACTCAAGTTTTTATAAAATTCAACAGACCAAAAACAAATAAGATAAGCATAAAGAAGACAAAACTGAGGGATTTACTCCACCAATTATCAGGGCTTATTAGAAAGCTCTAGGAGTTAAGCCAGTGTGCTATGGATACAATAATAGACACATAGATCAATGGAGGGGTAGAGAGTCCAGGAAAAAAAAACTTACATATATGATCACTAGATTTATGACAAATGTGGCACTGTAAGGCAGTAGGAAACGGTCATATTTTCAAAAGACGGTGCTGAGTCAATTGGATATCCATATGAAAAACAATGAAACTTGACCCTCACTTCACAGCATACCAAAAAAAAATCAATTTCAGGTGGATTGTAGATCTAAATGTGAAAGGTGAAACTATCAAGCATCTCAAAGATAACACAGGAAAACAACTTTGTGACCTTGAGGTAGGTGAAGATTTATTTAACAACACTAACCATAAAGGGAAGATTGATACACTGGACTTCAATAAAATTAACTATTTCTGCTTACCAAAAGACAAGACACATAAGAGAACACACTTGAAACACCAGTTACAGACAAAGGGCTGGTACCCAGAAGCATAAGGAATGCCTGTAAGTCAATACACTATCAGATGGACAGACGACTTGAAAAGACACTTAGGAGAATACCCAAATGGCCAGTAGACCTATGAAAATATGCTCAACTTTTTAATAATCAGGGAAATACAAGTTAAAACCACAATGGCATATCAATACACACCCGACAGAACGGACTATATTCAAAAGACTAAAAAACTGACAATACCAAGTGCTTACAAAAATGAGAGCAACCATAACTTTCATACATTGGCTGTAGAAATGTTATCTGACATAAGCAGTTTTGAAAACTCTTTGACATTATCTAATAAAGTTGGACATATACATGTGACCCAGAAAAACCACTCCTAAGTGTATACCCAACAGAAATCTGAGCACATGGATACCAAACAACTTGTATAGGATATTTATGGAAACATTCTTAATTACCAGAAATAGGAAAATAGTTTTAAAAAAATCCATCAACAATAGAATGGACAAATGGTACAGCTATACAATGAAATATATCTATCCTTTGTTGAATCATTTTAATTCATTCCTGCAAACACTGCCACTGATGACTCATCACTAATTCCAGTGTGTAAGGGGGTTTTCCCACATCACCAAGCAATTCTGACACCACCTGGGTGTTTTGCAATTTGACTCAGTTCTGACACTGCTAACCCAGGAACAGCACCATGTCTCACAGGTCAAGGACTCTGTCCTGTGAGACTGCACCACTCCCTGGCTTCCATTATCACCTGCGCTTCTGACTAGCTATAGACTGAAGGAAGGTTTCAGGAATGCCTTCCTTAGGTTCAGTTACCTTATTAAAGTGGCTTACAGAACTGAGAGAAACATTTTATTTATCAGATTAATAGTTTATTATCAAAGTGTATAACTCAAGAATAGTCAAATGGAAAAACTGCATATGACAAAGTGGGGGGAAATGGGACAGTGCTTCCATGCCCTCTCAGAGTGCTGCTCTGGCCCAGTCTCCACATGTTCACCAACCCAGCACCTCTCCCAATCCTGTTCTTTAGGGGTTTTATGGAGAAAGAGCAATATTGCATAGGAACCTGGAATGTTAGGTCCATGAATCAAGGCAAATCGGAAGTGGTCAAACAGGAGATGCCAAAAGTGCATGTTGACATTTTAGGAATCAGCAAACTAAAATGGACTGGAATGGGTGAACTTAACTCAGATGACCATTATATCTACTACCTTGAGCAAGAATGTTAGGGTGAACTCCAGGAGTTGGTGATGGACAGGGAGGCCTGGTGTGCATGGGGTCACAAAGAGTCAGACATGACTGAGCAACTGAACCGAACTGAACTGATGGGCAAGAATCCCTTAGAAGAAATGGAGTAGCCATCATGGTCAACAAAAGAGTCCGAAATGCAGTCCTTGGATGCAATCTCAAAAACAGCAGAATTATCTCTGTTCGTTTCCAAGGCAAACCATTCAATATCACAGTAATCCAAGTCTATTCCCCAACCAGTAATGCTGAAGAAGCTGAAGTTGAACAGTGCTATGAAGACCTACAAGACCTTTTAGAACTAACACCCAAAAAAGATGTCCTTTTCATTACAGGGGACTGGAATGCAAAAGTAGGAAGTCAAGAAACACCTCGAGTAACAGGCAAATTTGGCCTTGGAGTACAGAATGAAGCAGGGCAAAGGCTGAGAGAGTTTTGCCAAGGGGATGCACTGGTCATAGCAAATACCCTCTTCCAACAACACGAGAAGACTCTACACATGGACATCACCAGATGGTCAACACCAAAATCAGACTGATTATATTCTTTGCAGCCAAAGATGGAGAAGCTCTATACAATCAGCAAAAACAAGACCAGGAGCTGACTGTGGCTCAGATCATGAACTCCTTATTACCAAATTCAGACTTAAATTGAAGAAAGTAGGGAAAACCACTAGACCATTCAGATATGACCAAAGTCAAATCCCTTACAATTCTACACAGAAAGTGAGAAATAGATTTATGGGACTAGCTCTGACAGACAGAGGCCCTGATGAACTATGGACGGAGGTTTGTGACATTGTACAGGAGACAGGGATCAAGATCATCCCCAAGAAAATGAAATGCAAAAAAGAAAAATGGCTGTCTGAGGAGGTCTTACAAATAGCTGTGAAAAGAAGTGAAGCAAAAAGCAAAGGAGAAAAGGAAAGATATACCCATTTGAATGCAGAGTTCCAAAGAATAGCAAGGATGGATAAAAACAGACAAAAAAAAAGCCTTCCTCAGTGATCACTGCAAAGAAATAGAGGAAAATAATAAAATGGAAAAGACTAGAGATCTCTTCAAGAAAATTAGAGATACCAAGGGAACATTTCATGCAAAGATGGGCTCAATAAAGAACAGAAATGGTATGGACCTAAGAGAAGAAGAAGATATTAAGAAGAGGCAGCAATAATATGCAGAAGAGCTATACAAAACAGATCTTCATGACCCAGATAATCATGATGGTGTGATCATTCACCTAGAGCCAGACGTCCTGGAATGCAAAGTCAAGTAGGCCTTAGGAAGCATCACTATGAACACAGCTAGTGGAGGTGATGGAATTCCAGTTGAGCTATTTCAAATCCCAAAAGATGGAACTGTGAAAGTGCTGCACTCAATATGCCAGCACATTTGGAAAACTCAGCAGTGGCCACAGGACTGGAAAAGGTCAGTTTTCATTCCAATCCCAAAGAAAGGCAATGCTAAAGAATGCTCAAACTACCGCACAACTGCACTCATCTCACACACTAGTAAAGTAATGCTCAAAATTCAAGCTAGGCTTCAGCAATCTATGAACTGTGAACTTCCAGATGTTCAAGCTGGTTTTAGAAAAGGCAGAGGAACCAGAGATCAAATTGCCAACATTTGCTGGATCATGCAAAAAGCAAGAGAGTTCCAGAAAAACATTTATTTCTGCTTTATTGACTATGCCAAAGCCTTTGACTGTGGATAACATAAACTGTGGAAAATTCTGAAAGAGATGGGACTACCAGACCACCTGACCTGCCTCTTGAGAAATCTGCAGGTCAGGAAGCAGCAGCTTGAACTGGACATGGAACAACAGACTGGTTCCAAATAGGAAAAGGAGTACATCAAGGCTGTATATTGTCACCCTGCTTATTTAACTTATATGCAGAGTACATCATGAGAAACACTGGGTGGATGAAGCACAAGCTGGAATCAAGATCTGCAAGAAATGTCAATAACCCCAGATATGCAGATGATACCACCCTTATGGAAGAAAGCAAAGATGAACTTAAAAGCCTCTTGATGAAAGTAAAAGAGGAGAGTGAAAATGTTGGCTTAAAGCTCAACATTCAGAAAACTAAGATCATGGTATCCAGTCCCATCACTTCATGGCAAATAGATGGGAAAACAGTGGAAACAGTGCCTGACCTTATTTTGAGGGGCTCCAAAATTACTGTAGATAGTGAGTGAAATTAAAAGACGCTTACTCCTTGGAAGGAAAGTTATGACCAACATAGACAGCATATTAAAAAGCAGAGACATTACTTTGCCAACAAAAGTCTGTCTAGTCCAGGCTATGGTTTTCCAGTAGTCATGTATGGATGCGAGAGTTGGATTATAAAGAAAGCTGAGCGCCAAAGAATTGATGCTTTTGAACTGTGGTGTTGGAGAAGACTCTTGACTACAACCCTTGAAGAAGACCCTTAGACTGCAAGGAGATCCAACCGGTCCATCCTAAAGGAGATCAGTCCTGGGTGTTCATTGGAAGGACTGACGTTGAAGCTGAAACTCCAATACTTTGGCCCCCTGATGCCAAGAGCTGACTCATTTGAAAAGACCCTGATGCTGGGAAAGATTGAAGGCAGGAGGAGAAGGGGACAACAGAGGATAAGATGGTTGGATGGCATCACTGACTCAATGGACATGAGTTTGGGTAAACTCCAGGAGTTGGTGAAGGACAGGGAGGCCTGGTGTGGTACAGTCCATGGGGTCGCAAAGAGTCAGACACGACTGAGCAACTGAACTGAACTGACTGACTAGACTTCATTACACAGGCATGAGTGATTAGATCATTGACCTCTGGCAATCTATTCAACCTCTGGCCCTTATCTCCTTCTCAATGGGTTAGAACATTCCAATTCTCCAATCACATGGTTGGTTCTCCTGACAACCAGGCCTCATCCTTAGGTGAGATCCAAAAGTCACATCATTAACATTACAAAAAACACCTTTATAACTCTCAATTTAGGAAGTTCCCACAATTTTAAGAGCTATGTGCCAGGAGCAGTGAAAGAAGACCAAATGTATATTTCTTATTATAAATCACAGTACCACAGCTACTAAAGCAAGAGCATTCAATAAAAAATATTTCCATTGGTATCAAGAGAAAAAACTAATGCATTTTATTCCAATTATATAGGCTCAAATAATATTCACAGATAGAATATGTATCAAATGAACAATGAAAACAAGTTTATATAAGTGAAAAAACAGTTAAAAAGTAGTTTGCACATAAAATATAATGTGATACAAGATTTATTGTATTCTTTCTTTTTTCCTTTTCTACACCAATTTGCTTATTGAAGTATAGTTGATTTACAATATTGTGTTAGCTTCTGGTGTACAGCAAAGTGTTTTGAAATATATTTGTGTGTATATACATATATATATTATTTTTCATATTCTTTTCCATTATGGTTTATTATAAGATTTAATATCTTATTGAATATAGATACTGAATATAGTTCCCTGTGATATATAGTAGAACCTTGTCGTTAATTTTATATATAGCAGTTACCACAAAGTTGGTTTTCTATGTCTGGATTCTGTTTCTGTTGTATAAATAAGCTTATCTGTATTATATTTTAGATTCTGGGCTTCCCTGGTAGCTCAGACAGTAAAGAATCTGCCCACAGTGTGGGAGACCTGGGTTCGATCCCTGGGCTGGGAAGATCCCCTGGAGGAAGAGGCACGGCAACCCACTCCAGTATTCTTGCTGGAGAAACCCCATGGACAGAGGAGCCTGGTTGGCTACAGTCCGTGGGATCACAAAGAATCGGACACAACTGAGCAACTTGGCACACCCATTTTGGATTCCACTTATAAGTGATGTCATGGTGTGTATGTGCTAGTTGATCAGTTGTATCCAACTCTTCGCGGTTCCATGGACTGTAGCCCACCAGCCTCCTCTGCGCATGGAATTTTCCAGGCAAGAATACTGGAGTGGGTAGCAATACCCTTCTCCAGGAGATCTTCCTGACCCAGGGATCGAACCCAGGTCTTCAGCATTGCAGGCAGATTCTTGACCATCTGAGTCACCAGGGAAGCCCTATAACATGGTATTCTGAATCATTTTTTATAGCAACCTTTCAACATTTTGGTGGTTATGGTTTTTGCACTCAGACTGCGTTTATAATTAAGCAAAGTAACATAAATTAAGCATAATAAAACAAAATAGAGAATAAAATAAAGGCTAAAATGAGATTTCTTGGAAGCAAATAGAAACACAGCCTTCTAAAGAGTCATGGGAGATATCACTTCTGCCTTCCCTTCATGTCCATTCAAAACAAACACATTTTGGTTTCATGCAAATATGACAGAAATTTAGAATCTGTCCCATATGACATTCTCTGACTAGGAACAGCTGTTCAAGAATTTTGGTGAATGTGTCTGCCTGAAATCAAATGTTAAAATATCACTTCCTATAGCGTATTCTTTAGTATGCTTTAGGGTTGAAAAAGTCATTTTACTGAATAAAAAGAAGTCATTTCAAAAAAGTGGAATAAATTTTCAAAATCCATTATAATGAAGAGCTGTTAACTGAGTAGTCATTAGGTAGGGAAAATCAGAACTACAGTGAAAATGAATAAACTATTGCTACATGAAAGAACACGGATGAGCATCACGAATATATTGTTGAGGGGTGGGATGGGGTAGGAGACGGGAGCGGGGTGCAAGAGGGAGGGGACATATGTATACCTATGGCTGATTCTTGTTGATGTATGGCAGAAACCAACAACATTGTAAAGCAATTATCCTTCAATAAAAATAAATAATATTTCTATATATATTGCTGCCACTGCTGCTGCTGCTGCTGCTGCTGCTAAGTCACATCAGTCATGTCCGACTCTGTGCAACCCCATAGACAGCAGCCCACTAGGCTCCCTCGTCCCTGGGATTCTCCAAGCAAGAACACTGGAGTGGGTTGCCATTTCCTTCTCCAATGCATGAAAGTGAAAAGTCAAGTGAAGTCGCTCAGTCGTGTCTGACTCATAGCGACCCCATGGACTGCAGCCTCCCAGGCTCCTCCATCCATGGGATTTTCCAGGCAACAGTACTGGAGTGGGCTGCCATTGCCTTCTCCAATATATATTGCTGAGGCAAAGCCATGTTGAAAAATCCCGTGGTGGATTCATGTCAATGTATGGCAAAACCAATACAGTATTGTAAAGTAAAATAAAGTAAAAATAAAAATTAAAAAAAAATAAAATTAATTAATTAAAAAATTAAATCAAATTCAAAGATGCAAATTTATCTGTAGTGTTAGAAATCAGATTAAAGGACACATTTGGTGAAGAGAGATGATATCCTAGCTGGGAAGGGCATGAGGATGACTTCTGGGTCATGGGCAATATTCTGTTTTTTTATTTAAGTAGTAATAGCCAGGGTATGTTTTAGTGATAATTCATTCAGCTGCAATATTTGTATTCTCTGCATTTTTCTGTTTGAGTGTCATACTTCACTAAAAATTTATTTTAAACAATTCTTTAAATATGGTTGAAAATAACAACAAAAATATTAAATACCTAAGGAATAAAACTAATAAAAGATATATAAATCCCTTAAACTTTGTTGAACAAGATAAAAGAAGACGTAAAGAAATAGGGATATCCATCATATTCAGACGTTAGAAGAATCAATGTTATAAGGACTTAATTCTCCTCAAAATGATGTATAGGCTCAGCACAATCTTAATCAAAGAATCAACAGGTCGTGTGTGTTGTGTGTGAGTGTGTGTGTGTATGTGTGTGTGTGTGTGTGTGTGTAATTTGACAAACTGATTCTGAGATTTATATGGAAAGGCCAAGGCCTAAGAATTGTCTCTATTCTAGACATTCTGAAAGCAAAGAACAAGGTGGGAGGATTTTCCTCTGCTGGGTATCAACACTTAATAAAAAACTAAGATAATGAAAGGATTGTGATTCTGGTGAAAGATTATTCAAAACAACTGAGGAAACAGAGCAGAAAGAACAGAAATAGACCTGTGCACATAAAAACACTTCATGACAAAAATGACATTGCAGAGCAGTGAGAATGGCCACATTTTTTTTAATAAATGGCGCATGGACATCTGGGCAAACATATGGGAAAAAACAAAACTGGAAACCATTTCACACCAAACAAAAAGTCAATTTCAAACCTATCATAGACCTTACTGCAAAAGACAAAATAATACAGCATTTGGATGATAATATAGAATATCTTCATGATTTTGAGCTAGAAAA
The DNA here is from genome assembly GCF_001704415.2 of Capra hircus. Taxonomy (NCBI): domain Eukaryota; kingdom Metazoa; phylum Chordata; class Mammalia; order Artiodactyla; family Bovidae; genus Capra; species Capra hircus. The sequence goes on from NC_030811.1 coordinate 104,229,915, forward strand.
TGATTTATTAAACAAATTGAAATAAAAGAAAGAAAGGAGAGAGAAGCCACCAAACATCTTAGGAAATTAGTCTGAATTGAATTAACTTCAGTTGTTAGTAAAACTGAACTTCAGCTCACCTAAAAACACCATTAAACGAGTGACAGGCAAGCCACATAGTGAAGAAAACACTAACTGTAATACCTATGATCAATCAATGTAGGACTCATATTATTTTAAAAAAAGAAAAACAAAAACTTTTACAATTCAATAAGGAAAAAAAATACACGGACGAATTGTACAAAAAAGATCTTCACGACCCAGATAATCATGATGATGTGATCACTAATCTAGAGCCAGACATCTTGGAATATGAAGTCAAGTGGGCCTTAGAAAGCATCACTATGAACAAAGCTAGTGGAGGTGATGGAATTCCAGTTGAGCTGTTTCAAATCCTGAAAGATGATGCTTTGAAAGTGCTGCACTCAATATGCCAGCAAGTTTGGAAAACTCAGCAGTGGCCACAGGACTGGAAAAGGTCAGTTTTCATTCCAATCCCAAAGAAAGGCAATGCCAAAGAATGCTCAAACTACCGCACAGTTGCACTCATCTCACATGCTAGTAAAGTAATGCTCAAAATTCTCCAAGCCAGACTTCAGCAATACGTGAACCGTGAACTTCCTGATGTTCAAGCTGGTTTTAGAAAAGGCAGAGGAACCAGAGATCAAATTGCCAACATCTGCTGGATCATGGAAAAAGCAAGAGAGTTCCAGAAAAACATCTATTTCTGCTTGATTGACTATGCCAAAGCCTTTGACTGTGTGGATCACAATAAACTGTGGAAAATTCTGAAAGAGATGGGAATACCAGACCACCTAACCTGCCTCTTGAGAAATCTGTATGCAGGTCAGGAAGCAACAGTTAGAACTGGACATGGAACAACAGACTGGCTCCAAATAGGAAAAGGAGTATGTCAAGGCTGTATATTGTCACCCTGCTTATTTAACTTCTATGCAGAGTACATCATGAGAAACACTGGACTGGAAGAAACACAAGCTGGAATCAAGATTGCCGGGAGAAATGTCAATAACCTCAGATATGCAGATGACACCACCGTTATGGCAGAAAGTGAAGAGGAGCTAAAAAGCCTCTTGATGAAAGTGAAAGAGGAGAGCAAAAAAGTTGGCTTAAAGCTCAATATTCAGAAAACGAAGATCATGGCATCTGGTCCCATCACTTCATGGGAAATAGATGGGGAAACCGTGGAAACAGTGTCAGACTTTATTTTTGGGGGCTCCAAAATCACTGCAATGGTGACTGCAGCCATGAAATTAAAAGACGCTTACTCCTTGGAAGAAAAGTTATGACCAACCTAGATAGTATATTCAAAAGCAGAGACATTACTTTGCCGACTAAGGTCCGTCTAGTCAAGGCTATGGTTTTTCCAGTGGTCATGTATGGATGTGAGAGATGGACTGTGAAGAAGGCTGAGCGCTGAAGAATTGATGCGTTTGAACTGTGGTGTTGGAGAAGACTCTTGAGGGTCCCTTGGACTGAAAGAAGATCTGGCCAGTCCATTCTGAAGGAGATCAACCCTGGGATTTCTTTGGAAGGAATGATGCTAAAGCTGAAGCTCCAGCACTTTGGCCACCTCATGTGAAGAGTTAACTTATTGGAAAAGACTCTGATGCTGGGAGGGATTGGGGGCAGGAGGAGAAGGGGACGACCGAGGATGAGATGGCTAGATGGCATCACGGACTCGATGGACATGAGTCTGAGTGAGCTCCGGGAGATGGTGATGGACAGGGAGGCCTGGCGTGCTGCGATTCATGGGGTCGCAAAGAGTCGGACACAACTGAGTGACTGAACTGAACTGAATTGAAGAAAAAGACAACCAATTTAAAAATGCACAAAAGACTTAGGCACTTTACAGAAGAGAAAATCCAAATGAATAAAACTAAATAAAGGCAAAGAGACCTACCTCATTATGTATCCTTGGAAATGTAAATTAAATCTACAATATGAGTGAGCTGCCACTGAAATGTCTAAATGTTTTTTAAATCTGATAATATCAATTGTTTCTGAGGATCCTGACCAACAAAAAACTGTCAAACACTGCTGATGATAGTATAAAGTAGTATAAGTGGAAAATAACTTACCATTATTGGTAAAGTTCAGGATATAAATATCCTATGACCTAGTGTTAAACTCCTAGATGTAAACCCAACAAAATGTACATGTGTGAGAATGTTTATGACATCAGTATTTATAACAGTTACAAAATTTTTTAAAATGCCCATCAACAGCAGAAAAGATTATGGCCTATTGTACTGCAGTGATAATTTATGAACCACAGTACACATCAACATGGATGAATCTCAAAAACATATTGCTGAAAGAAAACAGACACATAAGAGTATGTACTACGTGATTTCATATACATGAAGCTCAAAAGTGTGATAAATAAATAAGCATTATGGTATTTAGGAATGTGTTCTTCATGCATAAATCTATAAAGTTATTTTAGTTGTCAGTTAATTAACTATTCAGTCTCAGGAAATTGTATGAATCAGTTAAACTCCTACAACCAGAATAATTCATGTAAATTTAACAACCTCATTATTTCAGGATTCTAAATCAGTACTTTCTTGCAATTCAGCAGTTAGAAAAATTGACAAAAATTACTGGATTCACCTGGTCACATTTAAAGACTCTATGCTAATCACATTCAACATTAGGAATTGTTCTTTTTTCTTCCATGATGTTCCTTCCAGATTTATCAGGGCTACAGGCAAAAAAAGTAAACCTATCTCATTCCCCAGTGACTTAATTTTCCCCTAAACCAGATTTGAGATCCTCTAACCCCCAATTTGGGCTTCCCTCAAGGCTCAACAGTAAAGAATCTGCCTGCCAAAGCTGGAGACAGGGGTTCGATCCCTGGGTCAGGAAGATCCCCTGGAGAAGGAAATGACAACTCACTCCAGTATTCTTGCCTGGAAAATTCCATAGACAGAGGAGCTTAGAGGGCTACAGTCCATGGGGTCCAAAGAGTCATACACAACTGAGAGACTAAACAACAAACTCTCAGACTAGTTTCACCTTGCTTACTGGATAAAACTTGTTCTGCGGCTGCTGCTGCTGCTGCTAAAGTCGCTGGTTCTACTGGAGCCCAAATATCACTCCTTTGCTTACTCTGATCACACAGAATCCTTTCTATCTCATGCATGTGTGCTAAGTCGCTTCAGTCATGTCCAACTCTTTGCAACTATGTGGACTGTAACTCACCAGGCTCCTCTGTCCATGGGATTCTCCAGGCAAGAGAATCCCCTCTCCCCTTTCTATCTTACCCACCTCCAAAGTACAGCAACCCTTCATGTCCCCCTGCCAAGCATCTTTCCAAGTCCTCAATGATAGCCCTCTTCAAACTCCTCAGACATGTATCGTCATATATCATCTTGAATTGCTGGTTATCAGGGGTTTGTCCTCTCTCCCTAACTATGGCTCTTACAAGATAAGGATTAAGCTTCACCCTTGGCCTTAATCTCCCCACAGCTTCTAACATATTTCTCATCACCTAATAGGCCTGTTGAGTGAGGATGGCAGTGTTGGAACAAGACTGTCTGCATCAAACTGCCTGCTGGAACACTGCTAAATGCTAAATGCACCTTAAATCACCCTGTGCCTCACCCACAGAATATCAAAGCAGGTGGAAGGAGAGAGGGAAGCTCCATTAATCTCCTTTGCTGAAGTTCTAAGTTTGACAACATGCACATGGTTGATCTCTTCATCTTTCCCTTGTCTAGGAGATTAAAAAAGGCTATTTATTGTTGATTCACTTTGTTCCCAGCCCCAGAAGGCCAACCTGCAGGGGCCTTGTGAGCAGACTGCCTTCCTGGCAGATTAAGAGGAAGAGTGAGGTCAGGATGTTATTCTTCCACCTCCGTCCCGAAGGAGTTCCCAGAGGTGAGCAGCATCCTTCCACTGAGGGTTTTAACAACCCTCTTCTCACAGCCTCACTGCGTCTAGGTCCAAGTAACCCCAGGCCCTCCCCCTGAGACCTCAGAGTGGTGATATTTTTCTACTCTGTCCTCTCCTGCGCTGTAGCCAGTGGTTCTACACCCTGCTCACATATCTGCAAAACTCTCTTCAAATTATCCAAATTGAATGGGTTCTTTCCTTTCAGAACATTGTCTACTACAGATGGCTTACTTTATGATCTTTCTATTTTAATCTTTATGGCATATTCCTAGTTTCAAGTAAATGAGCACCCATTATACTGTGCCCTTCTCTTAATAATTCAGGGTCATCAGTGGGACTCACAGAGATGTTACCATTGTTTATTAGCTTTTTCCATCCACACTCTACTTTAAAGACACTACCCCCAAGCTCCCCTTTCCTCCAAAAAAACCTATGAGATAATCTGATAAGTACATTTTATAGAACCAAGGCTACACATCTGTTAAGTGAGAGAACTAGGAATGTGAGCCTGAATGCTTTGTTGCAAAACCTGTCCTTAACTAGTACATGAAACTAGTTCCTCCCCACACTATGTTGTCTTAAAGGGCTAGTGACTCACACTGATATAGTAATTCTTACACTCAGTGATCCCCAAGGTTGCTTTTTCTGGATTGCAGTGATGATTTGCATAGGACTAAAAAATTAATCTGCATCCCAATACAATACAAACCTGAGAGTCATGGCCCTATCCATTCACCTGCCTCAAGAAATCAGCCTTGACTGTGTAATTGACTGCTCATTACCTTCTACAGGCCAAGTTACATGAGGTGCAGCCCTACTGGAATTGTGAAATAAGAGAAACAATTTCCTGAATAGGACCTAAGAAATCTATGAAATCTGTGATATATATATATATATAGTTGTTATTCAGTCACTAAGTCATAGCCAACTCTTTGCGACCCCATGAACTGTAGTACATGTCTTCCCTGTCATTCACCATCTCCTGGAGTTTGCTAAAACTCACGTCCATTGAGTCTTTGATGCCATCCAACCATCTCATGCTTTTTCATCCCCCTTCTCCTTTGTCCTCAATCTTTCTTTTCTATACACACATATACATATAATACATATATATAATTACATACATATAGTCAAGGCTATGGTTTTTCCAGTGGTCATGTATGGATGTGAGAGCTGGACTACAAAGAAAGCTGAGTGCTGAAGAATTATGCTTTTGAACTGTGGTGTTGGAGAAGACTCTTGAGAGTCCTTTGGACTGCAAGGAGATCCAACCAGTCCATCCTAAAGGAGATCAATCCTGGGTGTTCATTGGAAGGACTGGTGTTGAAGCAGAAACTCCAATACTTTGGCCACCTGATGCAAAGAGCAGACTCATTTGAAAAGACCCTGATGCTGGGAAAGATTGAGGGCAGGAGGAGAAGGGGGTGACAGAGGATGAGATGGCTGGATGGCATCACCGACTGAGTAGACATGGTTTTGGGTGGACTCCAGGAATTGGTGATGGACAAGGAGGCCTGGCATGCTGTGGTTCATGGGGTCGCAAAGAGTCGGACACAACTGAGCAACTGAACTGAACTGATATAATACATATATATAATTACGTACATATATAATGGATTCTACAGTCTCATTTAAATATTTACATATATATTTAAATATATGTATATATTCTGCTATTAGCAGAAAACTCTGGAAAGCTAATTAGATCATGTTCTCATCTCCCCTCCAGGCCCATATCTGAATCTTTAATCTTACCACCAAAAGACAAGCAGCAGCATGAAAGGACCAAAAAGAATGAAAGATAAAAGAAGTTATCAGTGCTGCAACGTGGAGCAAGAGACAGACAAGAAAAGTACAGACCTCTGCAGAGAGCACACCTATTAATAACCCAACCAGTTGACGGTGTGATTAATAATCTAAATAGCCAATAAAAATAACATTCCCGCCTCTTCAATAGAGTTGCCTAAATAACATCCGCTCCACCCTAAAGGCCGTTATCAGCTCAAAGGTAAAATTTTGCTGGACATCACTTTTCTATTTATTACTAACATTAAGGTGGAAGTTGCCTTCTTAAGCTCATGATGTCCAAATTCTGCTTGCTATGAGGAGACACCGGTAAGCTTGGTGACAGCCCTCAGCTAGAAATGTTCCCTGGATCTGAGTCAAAAGGAAGGTGCATCTCCAAGGCACAGTTCAAATGTACATCACCAGGACAGACAGGCAGGGTCCTAGTGCGAATGGACAAGGGCATAATCCAGAAAGATAAGAGCATGGGTCCAATGAACAAGGTAAGGGTGAAATGAGAAAATGGGTAGTCGGGTAACTGAATGAGAGTGATGAACAAAACAAGACAAAATGTAACCTCTGCTATCACCCTTTTAATGTGGCACAGGCATCGTGTGGGAAGCAAAACAGGCGAAAGTTGATAATTGGGGTCACACTCCCTGCTTGCTTATTCTGCTTTGTGGAATAACCATCAGCAAAGTCCTAGGCAGACGCCAGAGGTAATTTGAGAGCAGGTGACACCCAAAGGAAAAAAGGAATAAAAGAGACGATTTCTAGGCAAAGGAAGGGCAAGAGCAAAGACCCTGAGGCAGGAGATGCTCAGTGTTCAAGGAAGAACAAGCAGGCCAGCAGGGCTGGAGCAGAGAGAAGAGTAATAAGAGATGAACACAATGAGCAAACAAAGGCCAGATAATACAGGGTCTTGAGGCTACTATGAAGACATGAGCTTTACTCTGAGTGACCACTGCAGAGTTCAGAGCAGACAACTGAAATTATCTAACTTCTTTTTAGCAGGACGACTCTGGGGGATGCATTAAGAATAAACTGGAAAAAAAAAAAAGAATAAATTGTAAAGCAGGACGGCCAATCTGGAATCCACTGCATTATTCTGCCCTGGATATATTGGTGGTTGGGCTGAGTAGTGGAAATGGCAGAAGTGATTGAATTCTTTTTTTTTTTTTTTTTAGAAGTGATTGAATTCTGAATATATTTTGAAAGAAAAACCATCAGAATTTGGTGTCAGATCAGAAGTGAAATTGTCCCCCTTTCTTGTCTGATTCTTCTTTATATAACACTTATCACTCTCTGACATAGTACACATTTAATGTTCAGCGTTTTATTGACCTTCCATTACAAAGAGAGCTTCTGAAGGTAAGGAACTTTTTGGTCCATTTGGTCCACTGCTGAACCCCCAACTCCTGGTACACAGTAGGCACTTAGTAAACAGTTAACTAAATTAACTCATCTGAAGAAGTTTTAAAACTTAATTAAGATATTTACACTGTCACATTTTCTTCCTTTTAGAAACATAATTTATGGTTATACGTTTGATCTCACCGTTCCATGATGAGTCACTTACCACAGTGAATCCACTTTGAATTGATCTACATTGTTTAGAAAGTGCCACCTAAATTACTTCTACAGTTTGGTAACCCTGTTCTGATAACTGGTATAAACAAACAGCTCTTGATGTGCTAGACATGGAATTAGGTCACCGCTGAGTTCTAATCAACTTCATTTAATTAGTGTGGATGTCAGTGAGGCATATTCAGAAGGCAGATGGTGTAACAACCATTCCTGTGTGGAGGTAATGTGCCTGCTTTCTATTTTGAGTGTATGATCTGTTGATGAAGCTGCTTTGATGCAGCCATTCTGATGCCAAGATAACATAATGAGACCCGTCTGAGGGAACACTTTGAAACAAGAACACTGTGACACTACCGAAAAACAAACCATCAGATTTCCACCTTTCATGTTCTACCAAGTGATGAGTTTCATTCTCTCTTTGAGGGAACTGTGGCTGAAGACAAGACGGGGCCAAGAAAGAACTGAGGGATGGGCTGAAGTTAGGGTCTCTCTTTAAGGACTCATATGATTGCTACATTTGCCTATCTTAGAAAGGGACACCAAGGATTCTAAATGGAATTTCTCTCTTTCTTTGATATTCACCTATATCTTGAATGATCTGCACACTGAATAATCATCTGCTTTTATTTAAATCTCTTTAGTTTCAGAATGACAGATTGTTCTATTTGGCATATGAGAAGACTGACTGAACTCCTTTGATTTTTTGCAGTGCTTCCTCTTGTCAGGCCAGCCAGCCTGACTTGATTAGGTTTCTATCAGACCCCAGAGATGAGGGGGGCAAGGGAGGGTATCAAGGAAAAGCAGATTTCCTCGTCTCCGTTTCAGATGCACAGAAAATCCTGTCGGATTTCTAATGCTTTTCTTAGGGCTCTCAATTATATTTGCAGATAACATATTTCATGCTGTATGTTGTGTATAATGTATTTCACAAAATGATTTAATAAAAAAGGTATTGACTGAAAAATATCACATTGCAGACCTAGTTAAATAACTTAGGACACTGAAAACACAAAAGAAGCCCTGAAATATGCAACTATGAGAGGTCAAAACAATTCCTTGTACCCTAACTGTATAAATTTGGAATTTGCTTAACCCCAGCCAAGTGCTTACAGTGGATTTAAACAGATTAAATAATACCATATATTTTATACATTAGCCAAAAAGAGTGAAATGACAATAATTCCACCAATGGTAAAGTGCACTAGTAAGATTCTTTTGCAATTTATTCAACAAGTATTTATGGAGCCACCTACTAGATGCCAGGCACTCTTTTATAACCTGGGGATATAAAGGTAAGCAGGTAAACAAAGTGTTTGATATCATGGACATAACTCCAGAGTGTGGGAGACTAGAAAGAAATAATTAAATAAGTCAGTCCATAAGATAACTGCAAGTGTTAAGGAGAGAACAATAGGGATGCAGGAATAAAGTATGGGGGGCGGGGAATAAGGTGGTCAGGAAAGGTTTCTCAGAAGAGTTTGATTGGTGAGGAGAGAACTACACTAAGATCTGGAGGAAGTGCATTCTCAGCTTTAGTAAAGCAGGTTTTAAGACCAGAAGACTGGGAGAAAAGGCCAATGTGCCTGAACAGGGAGCAAGGAGAGAAGTTTTAAGCAGTCAGTTTGAAGAGAGAAGCAAGAAAACAAGATAATTCAGAACCTTAGAGACTCAAAGTAAAGAAGTCTGGATTTTTACTTAAAGTGTAACAAGAAGTAATGGGAGTTTTAGTTATTATATGTTAAAAGCCAAAATATAGTGCTGATTATGAACTTGGACTATTCTAAATGCCTTACAAACATGTACTCATTTAATCATTTAACAAGCCTATGAAAGAATCACTACTACAGCTGACCCTTGAATGATGCAAGTGTGAGGGGGGCAGACACCCCACACAGTCAGAAATCCATGTGTTACTTTACAGTCAGCCCTCCATATCCAAGGTTCCACATCTGCAGATTCAACCAGTCATGGGTCATGTATACTGTGTTAGTCACTCAGTCATGTCTGACTCTTTGCAACCCCATGGACTGTATCCTGTCAGGCTCCTCTGTCCATGGGATTCTCCAGGCAAGAGTGGGTAGCCATCCTCTTCTCCAGGGGATCTTCCAACCCACAGATCGAACCCGGGTCTTCTGCATTACAGGCAGATTCTTTATCGTCTGAGCAACCAGGGAAGCCCAAGAATACTGGAGTGGGTAGCTTATACTTTCTCCAGGGGATCTTCCAACCCACAGATCGAACCCAGGTCTTCTGCATTACAGGCAGATTCTTTATCGTCTGAGCCACCAGGGAAGCCCAAGAATACTGGAGTGGGTAGCTTATCCTTTCTCCAGGGGATCTTCCCGACCCAGGGCTCGACTGGGGTCTCCTGCATTGCAGGTGGAATCTTTACCAGCTACATGTATACTGTAATAAGTATTTACTGAAAAAAAGCTGCCTGTGAGGTGACCTTCGCAGTTCAAACCCATGTTCTTCAAAGGTCCACTGTACTATTCCTATTTTACAAATAAGGAAACAGAGGCCCAGAGACATTTCGTCACATAGCATCACACATATACAACAGAGCCCTGACTCTAACTAGGACAAACTATCTTATTTTTAAAATTCACTCTGGTTGCAATGTGGAGGACAAAATGTAGGAGGGCAAGAACAGCCCAGGCCTGAGATGACAGGGGTTTTAGGCCCAGCAATGACAGTGAAAACTGAGAACTGAAGTACATGCTACGAAGGTAACAAACAAGTTGCTGACATGGAAAGAGGGAAGGGAATATGCTTAAACAGGGAGGTCAAGGGAGGCCTTTCTGTGAGAGAGACTTCTGACCTGGGACCTGAAGAAGGACAGAAAAAGATCATTCCAAAGTCCTAGGATAGGAGAGGTACATGTAAAAAGATGAGTGTGGATGGGGCTGCATGAATGAGGTTAGAAAGGTGAGTAGAGCTTGAAGGTCAAAGATAGGACTTTACAGTATGTACTGTAATAGTAGGCCCTTAGAGGATTTCCAGCAGAAAGATGGCATCATCATATCCTTTCAGGAAGTCAGGGAACAAGTACATACTGACCACGCACCACATGACACGGACTATTAGGTGCTGGCATATGCATACCCTAGAACACGGGGGAGACAGAAGGCCATCGTCACTGTTGTGTGCTCCAGAATTCATCTAGCACCCCGAGATTATAAAAGAGGCCCCTTTAAAATACAAGTGTAAGTTAATCAAATTTACTAAACGCTAAAGAAAATAACAGTCTGTTTTATCCTCATAGTAGTTGCTGAATTAAGGCTTACAGGCTCAATGCACAAGTGAATAAATGATAGCCAAGTCAGCCGCAGCTCTGAATGGTAGACTATAAATGACTCAAGCATAAAATGGTAAGAGTTCCCAGAGTAAATATTTTCCTACAGTCATTGATAAATAATTCAGATTTCTGGTTGCACCACCTGTCAGTGTTTCTGAGAGAACTAAACTGAATACATACCTGCCTATGACACCACTTCCTGATTCATAAGCCACAGTGAACAAGGATACAGATGGGAGAGAGGCATCCTTCTCCACATTCTCTCTTGTTGAGTCGGCTTTCTTGGCCACAAACATCCCAGAAACTACAAAGAGCAATTAAGGAGGAGCTGAAGAGGAGGAATAGGATAAGGAGGGTTTCACCCATCCAGGAATTGTGGCAGTTTGGGTGTGTGGTGGGCTTCCCAAGTGGAGCTGGTGGCAAAAGAACCTGGCTGCCAGTGCAGGAAATGAAGAGATGTGGGTTCAGTCCCTGGGTCAGGAAGATCCCCCGGAGGAGGGCACGGCAACCCACTCCAGTGTTCTTGCCTGGAGAATCCCACGGACAGAGGAGCCTGGCGGGATACAGTCCATGGAGTCACAAAGAGTCAGGCACAGCTAAGGTGACTTAGCACACACACACACACGAGTGTGTGGAAAAGACCTCAGACTAGGAAGTCTAGAAGTCTGGGTTAGGTGCCTCACTTTGCCCCTTCCTCAGGTTCCAGGAAAATTGTCTTAGACATACTGAGTCTTAGGTTTCTCATCCTATATCATGGTGGGGAGGGGGGGCGGAATAGCTATAAATAAATTAATAAAGATGATCATTGCAAATAATGCTAAATGCTATGAAAGAAGAAAAAACTGAGCACTATGACAGAGATTGGGAAAGGTGGGAATTCTGAGTCAAGGAGATAGTTCAGGAAAGGACTAAGCTGCAGGTGCTGTCACTCTGCACTGAAGGGAATATCAAGACTTTACACATGAGAGGTTATGAATATTTAATGTGGGGGGAAATAGTAAGCATAAGCACGTGCTCACTCTTCATTAATCCGTGTGTAGAAATTAAGGGTTTTCTGAGAGGAACGGGGATTCAGAGGCAGGGCTGAGGCCCTTCCCCCCATGAAAGGCAAACCAGGAAATAGTGACAAAGGAAGCAAAAATCAAGACTTACCCTGCTGCATCTGCATTTCAAAGGGACCCCAAATCTTGGCCAGTGGGTTGTCAGAGACACAGGTTCTAAACCAGAGGCTTCCATAGTCAAGGGATGAGCTTTTGTTTCTGAATCCCTCCTGGTTCACACAGAGGATGATACAAGAGTGGGAGCTGAACAGGTGAGAGAATACGTTAATTTATTTTTTATTTTAAGCCTTGATAAAAACAAGACAACAAGATCCCAAATGGAGTCACTTATGTTAAACCTCACATCACCAAACCAAAAAGTGACTTATTTACAATTTTGGCTCTCCCAGACACCGAGTCTAAACCCAGTTGATCAGGAATCCCCTATCAAACTAGGCTCTGTCAACACTAATCTACCTGACTGACTCCTACTACCCTATAAAGGAAAGTGACCTCCCAGTGACCAACCCCAACAGTTTTATCGCTTAATGTAACGTCCTCGGTACTGCTCTCTTCTGCTTAGGTAAGTCTCATTTTGTATAGATCCTTAGTGGTGGTGTTTTAGTTGCTAAGTTGTGTCCTGACTCTTTGCAACTCCATGGACTGTAGCCTGCCAGGCTCCTCAGTCCATGGAATCCTCCGGGCAATAATGCTGGAGTGGGTTGCCATACCCTTCTCAGGAGATCTTCTTCACCCAGGAATCGAAAGCAAATCTCCCACACTGCAGACTTTTTGTACCACTGAGCCACGAGAAGTCCATGGATCCTCGGAGCTCCTTTCTAGCTGCTGGATGGAATAAAGCCTGATTCCAGTTGATTTTTGCTCAAAAAAGAAAACAAACAAAAAAACACCCTCGTAAGTTTTAACATGCCTCAGTATTCTTGCCTAGAGAATCCTGTGGACACAGGAGCCTGGAGGGCTGCTGTCCACAGGGTCGCACAGATTCGGGACACAACTGAAGCGACTTAGCATGTATGCATGCATTGGAGAAGGAAATGGCAGCCCACTCCAGTATTCTTGCCTGGAGAATCCCAGGGACAGAGGAGCCTGGTGGGCTGCCGTTTATGGGGTCGCAGAGTCGGACACGACTGAAGCGACTTAGCAGCAGCAGCAGCAGTTTATCTTTTAACGGCCCTGACTTCAGCAGAGGGCACCTGAGGAGACTCCTGAGAACCCCGTGAAGCAACACGCGAGCAGGGGTCTGCACCTGAGAGCCCCTCGTTCCCGCTGCTCTCTTGCAGGTGGTGAGGGAGTCCCTCCTCCTAGCTCAGCAGCTTTCGTGTCCCATGTCGTGAGTTTTTGAGCTTTTCTTGAGGGGCTCTTTTTCTCGCGTTGGGTCCGGAAACCAGGTGGAGTCCTAGCTGTTCCGACTTGGAAGCTGGACCGGGTCCGGGGTCAGCCTGGGTCCGACTGGGAAACCAGACCGGGTTCCGGTCCACCTTAAGCCGGACCGCGTCCAGTTCGAGGCCTCACGGGAAGTGTTTTGCTTCAAGGCCGAGCAAGCAAGTTAACCTTATCGAAAATAACCTTGAATTACAGTGACTGCAGCGAAGAGCTTTTCACCTGGATAACTTCTGCGTTTCCCGGGTGCCCTGGAGGAAAAAGGTCTCAGCAAAGCACTCGCCATAATGGGCAGAGCGAAAATTCTTTTTCCTCCTCCTGAGTTTCCCATGACCAGGGTTAGAGCCTCCGGGACCCCCTAGTGGCCGTGGCAGATCCTGCACTCAGAATCCTGGGAGAATTCTTACCAAAGTCCGCTGCTCAGATCTGTATCTGCGGTGCTAGGTTAAGAAAGGAAGGTAAAATCTCACGTTGTCTCTTCCTCCCCAAATGCAAATTGGCGGGTTGGGGGTTAGTAATTACATTTCGAATTGGGCATTGTGAACTTGCTTCGGGGTACCCGGTGGTTGTTGATCTTTTCTCTCTCAGAGACGAGATCATTGCCTTTTCATTCTTTCTTTCTTTCCTTGGCTGCCTCGTGTCTTAACTGCAACACGTGAGCTCTAGTTCCCTGACCGGGGAGGAAGCCCCGCCCCCTACAGTGGAGGCAGCCTTAGCCATTGGATCACCAGGGAAGTCCCTATTGCCTTTTGCCTTGTTGTTTGCCTTGTCTTTGTGTCCTGAGAACTAGATTTAGCAACTGGCAGGTGGCAGGGGCCCCAAAATATGGGCAGACAAAAATGCAAAATGCTGGGTCTTGCAGAGTGTTGCCCTCTCTCAGAGGAATTGTCTTTGGTCAGGACTGCCTCTGGGTCTTGGGACGGTAGTATCTTCTGCATCTTCTTTAGAGCTTCCCACATAACTTTGTGGTAAAGAATCTGTCTGTCAACGCAGGAAATGCCAGAGACTCAGTTTCCATCCCTGGATCAGGAAGATCCCCTGGAGAAGGGAATGGTAACCCACTCCAGTATTCTTGCCTGGAAAATCCCACGGACAGAGGAACCTGGAGTGGGGTCACAAAGAGTCGGACACAGTGGAGCACACTTCCTTTCCTTTGGAAGGCCTTTTGCATCCAGGAGGTTGTTCCATACTGCCAGGAATAGTTACTATTTGTCCCTGAGGAAACCTGATTTTTGCTCAGATAAACTCTTAAAATTTTTAATGTGCCTCAGTTTATCTATTAACAGCCTGCACTGCAAGCAATTGCATGGCAGCAACATAGTCAGAGTCAGAGAGGTGGCTCAGAGTCAGAAGTTAGAGCATTTTTAATAGCATTTGAAAGAAAAAATTACCAAATTTGTCACTAAATTTTTTTTTTAAGTTGTTCATTCACCTGCTTAATTATAACTTTGTTAACTCATACTACTGTGATGCTGGGAGGGATTGGGGGCAGGAGGAAAAGGGGACGACAGAGGATGAGATGGCTGGATGGCATCACCAACTCGATAGACGTGAGTCCGAGTAAACTCCGGGAGCTGGTGATGGACAGGGAGGCCTGGCGCGCTGCTATTCATGGGGTCGCAAAGAGTCGGACACGACTGAGCGACTGAACTGAACTGAACTGATCAACAATAAATCAGAGAGCCCAAACCTGAACAAAAAGACTTCCAACTGCCCGTTAAAACATCATCAAATGGAAAAGGAGGCCATTTTAAACAACCAGCTTTCCCAAGCCCCGGGGAAGCTGGAAGGCTGTTAAAGCCGTTATTAGCATATCTAGCCACCAGATGTCACCATTGGTTTTAGCAAATATACTCTACCTAGCTCTGCTGCTGCTGCTGCTAAGTCACTTCAGTCGTGTCCGACTCTGTGTGACCCCATAGACGGCAGCCCACCAGGCTGCCCCGTCCCTGGGATTCTCCAGGCAAGAACACTGGAGTGGGTTGCCATTGCCTTCTCCAGTGCATGAAAGTGAAAAGTGAAAGTGAAGTCGCTCAGTCATGTCTGACTGTTAGCGACCCCATGGACTGCAGCCCACCAGGCTCCTCTGTCCATGGGATTTTCCAGGCAAGAGTACTGGAGTGGGGGTGCCATTGCCTTCTCTGACCTAGCTCTAGCCTAATTCATAAATTCCTACCATTTTGGACCTCAGAGACAAACGGCATTTCACCTGGACAGTTGATGAAACTGAGACTCTGGTTAGTTCCTAGTATTTACAGTATTTATTTATTTTTTAGGATTCAGTCTAGCATCTTCAAATTCCCTTCCTAGTGCTTTCTGTTTCATGTATTTTTATTTTTTAAAAAATTGAAACCAGTGTGATGATGCCCTTTAGGCTAGTAAACTACAATTAAGAAGAATTAAATCAAAACATTTGTCTGTGTCGTGGGGCTCAGATCCAGGTAATAGTTTTCACTTACTTTTTCCCTTTTTAAAATGCCGCACTCTTGGGTATTGCTAGTTGAAACACACCTTCACAAAGGAAAAAGGAAGAAGTTGCCAATCAAAGTCCAATTAAAATGTATTCATTTTAGGCAGGTGATGTTTAAATAGGATTCCATAGAAGAGAGTTCATATTCATGAACCTTACAAGTGATTTTTCACTATATATGTGAACCTAGAATTACTTTATTCCTTAGTTTCTCTATTTTTGATAAGTATAAAGGAGATTAAATGTTAACATCTCTTATTGTTAATCCTTCAGCTTATCTCTGTGGAATAGCAAGTACATCTATTTACACAAATCTGTTTTCTCTCCAACAAGACTCCTTCTGCATCCTCACCGTTGTTCAAATATCCCAAAACAAGCAACTTTTTACATTTCTGTCTCCTCCTTCCCATTCTCACCATTTCTACTGCCTTGTAGGGAGAAATATCTAATAGGTTTTCATTTCCTAAAGATACCACAAAGATACCCTGGAAGTTTCTCACTACATAGAAACCATCATTATTGCTTTTCCCCCTAAAAATAGAGCCAAGAAACAATACATGACAAGAGCAAGGACCAAAGGGGAAAGCAAAGAAGTGTATGCAATGGAGATTTTATGAAAGAAAATCCCAAGAATTGACTCTTAGTTTATTCTTATTAAATCACATGATTCTGGAATTGTGGCTTTATAGCTCTATGATTTTTTTAAATTTTTAATTAATATATAGTTGATTTGCAATATCATGTTTATTCAGCTATACAGCAAAGTGGTTCAGTTCTATGTATTTTTTCATATTATTTTGCATTAAGGCTATTACAAGATATTGAATATAATTCCCTGTGTTATATAGTAAATCCTGTTGCTTATCTATTTTATGTATAGCAGTTTGTATCTGTTAATCCCATACTGTTAATTTATCCCTCCCACCCCACCCTCACTTTTCCTTTTGGTAACCAAAAGTTTGTTTCCTATGTCTGTGAACTAGGACAGACATACCTTCTGTTTTGTATATACATTCCTTTGTATTATTTTTAGATTCCACGAACAAGTGACATTATATAATATTTGTCTTTCTATGTCTGACTTACTTCACTTGGTGTATTATCTAGGCCCACCCATGTTGCAAATGGCATTATTATATTCTTTTTTATAATTGGGTTTTCCTGGTGGCTCAGACAGTAAAGAGTGTGCCAGCAATACGGGAGACCTGGGTTCAGTCCCTGGCTTAGGAAGATCCTCTGGAGGAGGGCATTATAACATTAATGTTATAATTAATGTTCCATTATATATACTGATAAAGATATTTATATCTTCATCTTCATAAATCAGTCTGTTGATGGGTACTTTGATTGTTGTCTAAGCTATTGTAAATGGTGCTGCTGTGAACATTAGGATATATGTGTCTTTTCAAATTAGAGGGTATCTTTTGGGGGTGTATACACAGGAGTGGGATTACTGGATCATGTGGTAGCTGTAGTTTTAGTTTTTTAAGATAACTCTATACTGTTCTCCATAGTGGGTACACCAGTTTACATCCCCACCAACAGTGCAGAAGAGTTCCCTTTTCTCTATACCTTCTCCAGGATTTATTGTTTATAGACTCTTTGATGATATACAGTCCCATGATTGTTTTTCTTTTAATTGGCAAACAGAATTGCACTCACTATTCAAACAAAATAACGAGGAATTGCGTGAGCTCCAGTGAACAAAAATGCATAGTTGATTTATTTAAATCCTAGAAGCAATATTCAATGAGTTTGAGTAAAACTTGCTGCTAAAAACAGGACATTAAAGGTAATTTAAATATATTCAGTGCAGTCATGTATTCCAGTTTCATACACGTTAAGTAGGTTTTTATCTCTAAGGTGCCATCAACGGACCTCTCAGACATTCAAAATACCAGCTTTACATCATTAACACATTGCTGGTCAATGAGTTGGGTAATGTAGAACTTATGAAAATATGTATTGCCATTCTCTTTCAAATGAGCTGCATATTACATCTATTAACATAACTATATCGGTCTAATTTCCTTATTTTCAATAGCATACAGTTTGGAAATACAAATTAACAAATGAGAGCCAAATGAGGAAAGGGGTCTTACCCAAAAGGTCATAAATTATAAAGCCTCAGCAAGGAATATCCTAGATAGTTACCATGATGTAAAAGTGTTAAATAGTATGCATTTAGGTTTTTCTTTTTTAAAAAAAAGAAAATCTTACGTTGTTTTAACCATTTTATTTCAGCAAATCTGTTGGTGGTAGATAATTTGACCTTCTTTTTAAAGAGGTAATTTGATTCACCTAAGTATCTAGGTTGGGCTTCCCAGGTGAGTGGGTGGCAAAGAATCCACCTGCCAATGCAAGAGACACAGGTTTGATCCCTGAGTCAGGAAGATCCCCTGGAGAAGGAAATGGCAACCCAGTCCAGTATTCTTGCCTGGAAATCCCATGGATGGAGGAGCCTGATGGTCTGCAGTCCATGGGGTTGCAGAAGAGTTGGATATGACTTAATGACTAAACAAGAAGTATCTAGGTTACTTTCCACATGGACTGTGGGATCCTATTCCCAGAGATTCTGCTTTAATTTAATTCTGCTTTAGTGCAATGCTCAGGAGTGGCCTGACCACTGGAGATTTAAAAGCTTTCTAGGTGATTCTAACGTGCAGACAGTGTTGAGAATCACTATACCAAACCTTACATCTTAGGTAAACTGATGTTAAAACATTCCTGCTTTGTTATTTTCAAAGTTATTTATAAGGGGAGTTAGTTCCAGGTTGGGTTTAAAGTGCACTTTTGGAAACCTTTCAAGTTACTGCAAAAGGTGATTGCAAACTAAACATTCTTTACAGCCAAGGGAGGAGGGAAATATAATTAGCAGATGCACCTTTACTCATCTCTGAAGTAATCAATAGATCTTTTATAAAATTCCCAAAAGCAAACTCTTTGGAACTTCCAAAGAACATTACTGGTGTTACCAAAAAACTGTCAAACAAAAAAATCCAGTGTCAAATAGTTTGGGGTTAAATCATACTTTCCTTTTCTACAAGATTTCTTAGAAACACTGTAATAGGTTGAAAATCTGCAAGAGGAAACAGAATTCCCTGTGTAGCATGCAATTAATGTGTTCAATGATTCAAGGAACCATGGGCCTAGTGTTTTACGGAGCACACTTACAGAAATGAAAGCCAAGGATGTCTCTTTTAAGGCAATAAAACCAAAAATGTTGTCCACAGGTTTCACACTGCAAGTCTGATATACCACTTGCTTTTTAATATTCTGTTTTGAATATATCATTGTATCAGTAGTGTGTTAGTCACTCAGTCGTGTCCAATTATTTGTGACCCCATGAACTATAGCCCACCAGGCTCCTCTGCCCATGGGGATTCTCCAGGCAAGAAAACTGGAGTGGGTTGCCATTTCCTTCTCCAGGGGATCTTCCTGACCCAGGAATGGAACCTGGGTCTCTTACACAATGCAGGTGGGTTCTTTACAGTCCAAACCACCACGGAAAAGCTGTCTTTGTATTACCTTCAAATATCTGGAAATTTTCTACAACAGGCCCAGCCTAGTAGTTAAGATTACAAACTCAGGAGCAAAAGTTTTTAGGTTCCCAGAGAACATTTTTTACTTAATCTCTCTGTGCTTCAGTTTCTTCACCTGTCAAAGGGGGAAATGTATCCCACCCCCCTCATGGTATCTTGTGCTTGGTAAACTTAGGTTGTTGACATTCCATTACAATAGCAGTTACAAGAGTGCCTTAAAAGTGAGGCACCAAACTGCCATATAAAGAATTTCCAAGGAAATTTCTGAGAAGCCATGCTATAACCTCTGAACCCTGTGATCCACTTTGAGAATATAAGCAGACTGAGAAAGGGAAGGAAAAGAAATACTTGTGAAGAGAGAGCACTGTGGAAATAGCTGTTGCCTTACGAGTAAGCTCCACCATCTCTGTCTGTTGAGAAGAACTCGGAGGGGTCCCCTTGGTGACCCTGAGTGGTACAAGCATACATTTTGAGGGCCCCATGTCTGCCATCTGCCTTCTGTCCAGGAAATCTAGAGGACCATGGATGGTTGAATAACTGCTCTGAAGGCCAGTCCAAATTGCCAGAGTTTTTCAGGGCATAGGACATGCGAGTGTTTCCTGTGAACCAGATGACAAAGAACCTGGCCCAACAGAGGCCCAGCAAGAGGCTGGAAATGAGGCCAGATTCCTTGGGTCCAAAGCAGGAGGAACAAGTGGAATCCAGTTGCCAGTTAGCAATAAGGGAACTGAAGGAGGGAGGCCCCCAGGAAATATCATCACAAAAACTCCACAAAAGTGCCCCAGGAAGAAAGAATCGATTTTAAGCCAAAAGGCCCAAGATAACTAAACAGAGGAAAGCTAATGAGGGCCTCTTTCCAGGGCAGACCTACAGGGGAAGCAGGTGAGGGAGGTTTGCCTATTAAATCAAGGTCGGAGCTTAGTAATATCTTGGGCCACCTAAATTTAATTACTGAACTGAGCCGTGTTCATGACCTTAATTGACAGTAGGGTGATCTGTTACTTAAACATGAACAGAAGAGTGATGGGGTCTGGAGAAATTTTCATCCAGAAGTACCCAGTGATTCCTGGAGCAGGCGTGCATGCATGCTAACTCACTCAGTCATGTCCAACTCTGTGACACCAGTCTCCTCTGTCCATGGAATTTTCCAGGCAAGAATACTGGAGTGGGTTGACATTTCCTTCTCCAGGGGATCTTCCTGATCCAGGGATCAAACCCAAGTCTTCCACGTTTCCTGCATTGGCAGGAAGATTCTTTACCACTGAGCCACCTGGGAAGCCCGACTGGGACAGGAAAGATGAAAATAAAAATGATTTGATGATTTGCTGTTATGACATCATGAGTCTTGCACCAGATACATTATATATTTTAAATATACATCTTATATCTATTTATTTGTTCTTGTTTAATCACTAAGTCATGTCGATTCTTTGCAACCCCATGGACTTCAGCCTGCCAGGCTCCTCTGTCCATGGATTTTCTAGGCAAGAATACTGGAGTGGGTTGCCATTTCCTCCTGCAGGGGATCTTACCAACCCAGAGATCAAACCTGTGTCTCATGCATTGACAGGCAGATTTTTTACCACTGAGCCACCAAGGAAGCCCAATATATATATTTAAATGTTATAAATATACACTATATAGTGTATATAATAATTATACCTAATAAATATTGTATACCTTTTTTAGGGCAAAAGTTTCATAAATTCTCATGAATTGAAGGACAATCAGTTCAGTTCAGTTCAGTCACCCAGTCGTGTCCGACTCTTTGCGACCCCACGAACTGCAGCATGCCAGGCCTCCCTGTCCTTCACCAACTCCCGGAGTCTACCCAAACCCATGTCCATTGAGTCAGTGATGCCATTCAACCTTCTCATCCTCTGTCATCCCCTTCTCCTCCTGCCCTCAATCTTTCCCAGCATCAGAGTCTTTTCATTTTATTTATTTATTTTTTAAAATTTTATTTTTACTTTATTTTACTTTACAATACTGTATTGGTTTTGCCATACATTGACATGAATCCACCACAATGAGGTACCATTTCACACCAGTCAGAATGGCTGTGATCCAAAAGTCTACAAGCAATAAATGCTGGAGAGGGTGTGGAGAAAACGGAACCCTCTTACACTGTTGGTGGGAATGCAAACTAGTACAGCCACTATGGAAAATAGTGTGGAGATTCCTTAAAAAATTGCAAATAGAGCTGCCTTATGACCCAGCAATCCCACTGCTGGGCATACACACCAAGGAAACCAGAATTGAAAGAGACTCATGTACCCCAATGTTCATCGCAGCAGTGTTTATAATAGCCAGGACAGAGTCTTTTCAAATGAGTCAGCTCTCTGCTTCAGGTGGCCAAACTATTGGAGTTTCAGCTTCAACATCAGTCCTTCCAATGAACACCCAGAATTGATCTCCTTTAGAATGGACTGGTTGGATCCCCCTGCAGTCCAAGGGACTCTCAAGAGTCTTCTCCAATACCACAGTTCAAAAACATCAATTCTTTGGCACTCAGCTTTCTTTATAGTCTAATTCTCACATCCATACACAACCACTGGAAAAACCATAGCCTTGACTAGATGGACCCTTGTTGACAAAGTAATATGTCTGTTTTTTAATATGCTGTCTAGGTTGGTCATAACTTTCCTTCCAAGGAGCAAGCTTCTTTTAATTTCATGGCTGCAATCACCATCTGCAGTGATCTTAGAGCCCAGAAAAATAAACTCAGCCACTGTTTCCACTGTTTCCCCATCTATTTGCCATGAAAGAGATGGGAATACCAGACCACCTGACCTGCCTGCTGACCTGTATGCAGGTCAGGAAGCAATAGTTAGAACTGGACATGGAACAACAGACTGGTTCCAAATAGGACAAGGAATACGTCAAGGCTGTATATTGTCACCCTGCTTATTTACCTTATATACAGAGTACATCATGAGAAACGCTGGGCTAGAGGAAGCATAAGCTGGAATCAAGATTGCTGGGAGAAATATCAATAACCTCAGGTATGCAGATGACACCACCCTCTGGCAGAAAGTGAAGAAGAACTAAAGAGCCTCTTAAAAGACAATAATGCCCTAGATCTTCCATGTGTGCTATTCAAAATGTGGTCCATGAACCAGCAGCATCTGTATCATCAGAGAGTTTTATAGAAATGAAAAACCTCAAACCTCATCCCAGACCTGTACAATCAGAACCTGGATTTTAACAAGATCCCCAGGGGATTCAGATGCGTATTAAAGTTAGAGAAGTGTTCCCTTATACCACCTAGCTGTCCATAAGAAAATCTTTGTGAGATTTTAACATCTACTAATTGTGACATAACCAATCCATTTAAGTTCATCATAAAGGACATCATAAAGGACTTATTTATCAATAAATAAAGGACTCACAATAACATCACATGTGTTATAGCAGTTCGGTATTGTCAAGGCTCACTTTATCTCCGTTCTACTCACAATTCACTGGTTAATTTTTAATCTGGTTTAGGTTTTTCGCCTGTGCCCTTTATGCACATGCAACTGGTCAGACAAGCGACAAGAAGGCCTATATCTAGCACCTGGTGTTCCCAGGCCACCTTCTAATACGAAAGGAAGATTAGATAGTTCAGCGTCTGTTATTGGGTAATATAACACTTATTAGCTTATCTTTGCAATTTAGCCACAGAGCTTCCAGATTCTGTGGGTAATAAGTGAGACAGCTTTCCAGATTTTTGTAGCCTCAGAAAAACTTGCCTGGGCGGCCTTATCAGCAGAAATGAAGACAAATTACCTCCTTTGGCTCTTACCTCTCCTTTAGATCCGCCTCTGTCACTAACTGGGAAGCCTGCAGCTACAATCAACAGGCAAATTGCCATCTGAGTTTTAGTGGGTGGATTCAAGGACAGACCATAGGCTTTGGGAGAGCCAAATAAAATGCAGCATAGTACCAGAGAGGTACTGATGCTGGGAAAGACTGAAGGCAATAGAAGCGGGGCGGGGCGGCAGAAGAGGATCAGATGGTTAGATAACATCACCAACTCAATAGACATGAATTTGACTGAAGGCAATAGAAGCGGGGCGGGGTGGCAGGAGAGGATCAGATGGTTAGATAACATCACCAACTCAATAGACATGAATTTGAGCAAACTCCAGGAGTAGTGGGAGACAGAGAAGCCTGGTGTGCTGCAGTCCATGGGATTGCAAAAAGTCAAACACAACTTAGCAACTGAACAGCAATAACAACCAGAGAAGTGCTCAAGACCCATGCCAGCTGTGAGCAGCATGGGCTCACGGTACCTGGAGGATAACAAATCAACATTTATTGAATGAGCACATAAATCATAAATTAATATTCAACAAATGAATTAGTCTGGAATTCACATCTTTTAGGCTAATTTGTGTTCCTCAATTCTCATAGTTCCCTGATGAATGAAATCTTATGCAATGTTTCTTTTTTCATTCCTTCTCATGCCTGAACTCACCTTATTGCTGGGGGGATTCCATTTGTTTCAGGAGAGCAATATCATAATCCAGCAAGGCCATTGTCACGTGATCACTAGCTATGGCGTGGGAAGTTTAATCTGGGGTCCACCACTTGTAGGCAGTATAATCTTGGGTAGTGACCTAACTTTCAGAGCCTCTCTGTCCTTTCTTGTAAAACAAGACTTGTCTATAGGATTATTTTGTGATTTAAAGAGGATAACATCTGTGGAAGTTTGTAGCATGGGTAGGTGGTAAGTCCTCAATAACTTCTTGTACATTTCTCATTACCTCACCTTATCCTAGATACGTTGTTCTGGCTTTGCTTAAATCTTATCCATGTCCTTACTAGCTTGAACTTCTGAAGGTAATTTAAACTGTCCGCTTTTATAAACTGTTCTTAGAGGCAGAGCATAGAATTAGCTTTAGTTTGGTACTTTCCAGTTCATTTGTTCACTCATTCATACATTCTTTCAAATGATCATTTTCCAAGTACTTAGGAAGCATCAGGGCTTCCCTGGTAGCCCAGAAGTAAAGGATCAGCCTTTATGCAGGACACTGGGGGTCCTAAATGCAGGACACTGGGGGTCAATCCCTGGGTAGGGAAGATCCCATGGAGAAGGGAATGGCTATCCACTCCAGTACTCTTGCCTGGAGAATTTCATGAACAAATGAGCCTAGCATGCTCCAGTCCATGGAGTCTCAAAGAGCTGGACAAGACTGAGTGACTAACACTGTCACACTTTAGCGGACATCAAATATATCCCCAATATATCCAACCAGAAAGAAGTCTCATTAAAAGAAAATTCTATGATGTGTGCAGTTACTATAATCAGAATGCTTGCTGCTTGTTCTGCTCTGAACCTCAGTCCACATGCATAGAACTTCATCTGCTCAGGATGCCAAGGGGGAAATGGATCACTAGCAAATATCTCAGCACCAGATACATCAGAGTTTCTCTGATGACTCAGACGGTAAAGAATCTGCAATGCGGGAGACCTGGGTTCAGTTCCTGGGTGGGGAAGAGCCCTTAGAGAAGGGAGTGGCAACCCACTCCAGTATTCTTGCCTGGGAAATCCCATGGACAGAGGAGCCTGATGGGGCTACAGTCCATAGGTCGCAAAGAGACACGACTGAGTTATCTTCATATGTGAAAATTCTAATAGAGAGGTCTCTTCACAATAAAACAGATATATACATCAGGTTATCTTTATGTCCAGTGTTTTTTTCATTTTATTTCCTAGAGAAAAGCTCAAATACTAGACTGATTCAGAATGGGATATCTGTTAGCATTTTTAAACTCCATCTGGTGAGAAGTGGCCTTTCCTAACTACAGTCTGAATTCCTCAGGATGCTGAGCTACAGGTGCCATGATTCTTCCTGAGCAACACCGTTAGGCACCATACTCAGTAAGCATACACAGGACATTATGTTGAATCCTGCTCATATTAGGTATTTTTACATTCACAAGCACTACAAATTCTTCAAAGTCACATGGATCAAACTAAGAAAACTAATACCAACAGTCTGTAGGAGCTAGAACACTATTTCAGGTATCAGATTAGAAACAAGAATGATTTAGCTTCAGTTGCAAGTGACTTTATAACTTGTATTTTCTAAGAGCGAAAAAACTAACTCAAGAAAAAAAAGTGTAACCTATAAATTTCGTAGCATGTTTTCAACAATAAAACCAGATATTGCAAGTGAAAAATAAATCTCAGAAAGAAGGTACACTTTGAAAGATAAAATATTAAGTCCTGGAAAAACCAGTGACTACAAAGATGAATAAACCTAGTTTAGACAGCAGTTAGGAACTTCAAGAAGAAGATGAAATTTCCCAATAGTAGAGCAATTGGCAAGAGATCCAGCTGAACAGAAGGTGACGAGAGCATCAGGAAGAGGCAGGAGCAGAGTCTGGGCTTCTCTTGTATCGCGCCACGTCTCTATTGCTGTTTAGCTGCTAAGTCGTGTCTAACTCTTCTGGGACACCATGGACTGGAGCCTCTCAGGCGCCACCATCCATGGAATTTCCCAGGCATGAACACTAGAGTGGGTTGCCATTTCCTTCTCCAGGGGATCTTCCCAACCCAGGGATTGAACCCACGTCTCCTGCACTGGTAGGTGATTTCTTTACCACCGAGCCACCAGGGAAGGTCATGCCACGTCTCTAGGTATTAGGAAATGAGCACACTGACACAGAGACTGTCAAATATTTAAGCACTGTTCAGAACTGTATCTCACCCTGTTCAGCTGGCAGTGGGGTTTCAAGTGTTCCCAGTGAGCTATGCACACCTCAAATCTAGCATAAATCAGGCTTCGTCCTTGCTCAGGACTCAGAGCAATCATCTCGCTTCCCAGAATTCTGCCTAGATCAAAGTAGGTGTTCTGTAAATATCTGCTCAATGAGGCTGAACTGAACTAGAATTTTGTTTGGATGTTCCTGTATCCCAAGATTTTGAAATGAATTGTGACCTTATAATTGTGTGCGTGCGCATTTGTTCTAATAGAATAAACTAACAAAACGGACTTTATTAAAGGGGCCCCAATAAAAGCTTCTTGATAAAACCAGTTTAGTTGCTCTATAAGGTACCTCTGCCTTAACAATCCTGACTGAGCAGAGTTGGCTAAGAGCAATAGCTTCCAATTAATTAAGTCATTTGAGCAAACTGTCCATTTTAAATTTATTTTCCATTTTTCCTGATTCTTTTCCCATAGGGTAACCTGTGAAGATCTAAAAACAAAACGTTATTTCGAAAAGGTAACTTTTGGTGAATGGAATAATTTCAACTTGACTGCCAAGAATTTTTCACATTTATCTAGATTTTTTATGATAGGTAAAATTACTGAGTTGATCGCATTGTGGCTGTGGTTTACTCGCTAAGTCCTGTCTGATTCTTGCAGTTCCATTGACTATAGCCAAGCCAGGCTTCTCTGCCCATGGAATCTCCTAGGCAAGAATACTGAGGTGAGTTGCCATTTCCTTCTCCAGGGGATCTTGCCCACCCAGGGATCAAATTTGTGCTTCCTACATCTCCTGCATTGCAGGTGGATTTTTTATGGCTGGGCCACACATTAGTGCAAAGTAAATGATACTAAGTTACAACTTGTATTTGTTTGTGTTTAATTTGCCATTTCAACTAAAATTATTGCCAGTAAAGGTCATCATGTGATGTTGGAAATGACTCTTGAGAGTCTCTTGGACTGCAAGGAGATCCAACCAGTCCATCCTAAAGGAAATCAGTCCTGAATATTTGTTGGAAGGACTGATACTGAAGCTGAAACTCCAATACTTTGGCCACCTGATGTGAAGAACTGACTCATTGGAAAAGACCCTGATGCTGGGAAAGATTGAAGACAGGAGGAGAAGGGCATGACAGAGGATGAGATGTTTGGATGGCATCACTGACTAGATGGACATGAGTTTGAGCAAGCTCCAGGAGTTGGTGATGGACAGGGAAGCCTGGCGTGCTGCAGTTCATGGGGTCACAAAGAGTTGGACATGAATAAGCAACTGAACTGAAAGGTCATGCAGTTTGCTATAACTTTTGCAAATTTCAATGAAATTTTATATGTGCCCAAAGACCATCACCACAGACATATGATTTCACCAGACAGTTTTAGAATTATCATAATTGCTAGTGTATTTATTTAGTAGTCTTGGCTCTTAAATCTATAAACACACTACACTTCAATTAACTGTGCAAGAGAGTAAATCGAAGTTAGAGTTTGCTTTGAGCATTCTTTCTGTGAGCAGCATTAGAAATATAATACAAAAAAGGTTGCAATTAGAGAGATACAATGACAAACATAACCTATTAGTATCTGATTAATGATAGGTGCTCAATGAATGTCTGGCTGAGTGAATGGACACAGGGAAGATGAATAACACAACTGTGGGATATGTAATTTTATAGATGAAGAACTATAGAAAAACTTTCTGTACAAAGCAGAAATAGAAGAATGTGTTTTTATATTCAAGGTATCTCATAGACAATAAAACAAATCATGTTCTAGCTGCTGGTGGTGCTGGTCATTATAACCACCTGCCAATGCAGGTGACATAGAACTGCAGGTTCAATCCCTAATTCGGAAAGATCTTCTGGAGGATCCACTCCAGGATTGTTGCCTGGAGAATCCCACGGACAGAGGAGTGTGGTGGGCTACAGTCCATGGGGTCACAAAGAGTCAAACATGACTGAAGTGACCTAGCACATGAATGTTTTCATTCTCCATTATTGACTTAAACTATAGAAAATATTAAAATCCAAGAACAATTACAGGTTTAATGTACTGAGGAAGAAGGAAATTTTAATTAAATTTTGCAAACAGAATAAATCTCATTTAAGTATGAATGCCTCTTCAAAAAGCAATTAATAATAAAAATGCTAATATAAGTTGAAAAAATCAAGAGTATTGAAAATATTAAGACAAAAAGACAAAATTAATTTATAAAGACAGATTATTCCAACACAATAAATACCAATAATGCAATAGCAGAGACACATAACAGGAAGTCAGGAAGGAACTAGTTTCACAGTAATAGATTTACAGAAATAAAAAAATGTCTGAAAAAGCTATTAGGAAATTTCCCAGTATAATGTGGGTTAACAGAAGCAGAAAGTGACATTTATTTTATAGAAAATACACATACCACAGTATGGCCTATGCATTAAACAAAGGTTTATTTAGAGTTAACATTTGCTTCTTATTGAATTCCTTAAGGAAAACTAAGTCTAAATTAAGAATTTTATCTTGTGATTGTTAAATTGTGTTTCCAGTAATTAGTATATCTAAGATGAAATGTCAAAGGGAAAGTAGTTTTTTTTTAAATATGTATCTCTCTATCAAAGTGCTTCATGTTGTTCCAAGTCTAAAAATGTCTTTAAGATGACACAGTATCAACAAAGATCAAATAATGGAGATTTTATCTTCCTAAGTAAATCCCTTTTCTTTTATGATAAAGAAGAGAAAATGTAATTATAAAGTTATTCCAAGCTCACTACCACTCTTAACTTTGAAAATTGAGAAGGTGGGGCTTCCCTGGTGGCTCAGTAGTAAAGACTCTGCCTGCCAATGCAGGAGACATGGGTTCGATCCCTGATCCAGGAAGATCCCAAATGCCTTGGAGCAACTAAGCTTGTGTACCACGACTACTTAGCCTGTGCTCTAGAGTCAGGAGCCACAAATACTGAGTCCACACGCCTCAGGGACTGAAGCCCACAAGCCCTGGAGCCCATGCTCCCCAACAAGAGAAGCCACTGCAATGAGAAGTCCAGGTACTGCAATCAGAGGAAAGCCCACTCAGCAACGAAGACCCAGCACAGCCCAAATAAATAAATACATAAAATTATTTTTTAAATGTTGGATGCATTTACCAAATACACTTTAAAATAGAGTTTCTAAAAAAAATTGGGGAGGTGGATCATTTTCTATGGGGCAAATAATTCAAGAAGTCAGAATTTTTTAAAGAAACATTCACTTGTCTTTGCCACTGTGAATGTGACTAATTTACTTTTGCAGCAAGTACTATTTCTTATTAGTACTTGAAATAGTTAATGCCTTCCTCCTGCCCAGCAGGTGCTTACTTTTCATTTCTTACTATCTGTGCTTACACTTGATCTGTTTTCTACAATGCAAACCCAAAATTAACTGGCAATGAACAAAGTGAAATCTAATCTTCACCCGTAAGAGAAGTAACTCTTAAACTCAATGACAACCATGCCAGACAAAAGAGACAAAATTTCCTATTTACAGTCTAAGGTTGCTTAAAAATATTTTGGTGTAACTAGTCCTTTAAACATCCAAGGTTAAGGTGTTTCTGGTTGAACTGCTAAACTAGCATTAAAGCAAAATATGATTCTGTTGTATTCTTAAAGATGTTGCCTAAATAACTCTCCAGAAGCGTAGCAAGTAGCACTGGCTGCAGGAGCTGGACTGTCTCTGCAGTGTATGAAGAGTAAAAGGAATGAGGGTCCATGGCTGCATTCTCCCTGGCTGACTTTCTCAGTCTTTTGGATTCCTCAATGAATATTTGATTTTAAAAATTGGCAAGGGAATGAGGGTGGGGAGTGAGGAACAAAAGGAGGGAAGAAAACAGATTTTTTTGTGATTTAAAAGTTCTTGAATTGTCTCAAAAATCACTGGGTAAAACAAGTCTACCAAAGGTTATATTAGTTTTCTGGGATACAGCAGGCAGGCAATTCCCCACCTGAAAAATAAAAGGACTTCCATATATCTTTTCTTAAGGCCAAAATGTCTCATATATAACAAGGACTTTTATGACCACAATCAGCTGAAGTGTGGATTGTCTGAGCTGCTATGACTGACATTTCATTTCACTTAGCTGTATTTCTCAAGTCTGATCAATTACTGTGATGATTTTCATGGGACGGCGCTGGTTTGTACCTGTCCTTCCAGTATAATTATTTATTAGTAGGCACTCACTTGCCTCTCAAAGACTTTCTCACTTGGAAAATAATCTACATGTGGTCACTCAACCAATGACTAACTGCCTTTGAAAACCTTGGCTTTTATTAAAAGCTGAGCTTCCTGGGTCCCACCTTGAACCTAATAAATTACGACCTCTGAGGGGCTGGCCCAGAATATGCGTTTAACAAGAACTTCCTAGGTAATGTTTAGGATTACTAAGATTTGAGAACAACTTCATTAATATACATTAGAGGTTATATTTCGGTGAGAAGAAAGCTGGAAAGACCAGGAAGAAGGTGACATTAATGAATAAGATACCTAAAGAGACCGATGCATCATTTTACTTATTTGGCAAGTTTCTTGATTGTCTGTATCCACTCCCTCCAGAAGGTCTACTTTTGTCTCTGCACCAGCAGGATTAGTAAAGCAGCACAGGAGTGAGGAAGCTAGTGTGAGAGGACTTCATCTGGATTATGTATTTAGACTTGTTGTGATCATCTGCTTGCCTTTGCTCCAAGTCTGTGTATCTTCACTTCTTGTCCATCTGACCTAGTTCTAACTAAACCAGATACACTGGGCTACTAATCATTCCAGACGGTGTTTTCCATCCCTCCCCATGCCATCTCCTCTGTATATCCAAAATTTAACTTTAGAAAAATAAATGTGATTATTCCAGTAATTAATGCTGATTTTTTTTTCCCACCCAGAATTAAGGGAATAAGGAGGGAAGTATAACCCCATGAAGAACGAGTTAAGTTTGGAAGTCTTCCTTTCTTCTTCACAAACAACGGATTTTTTTTTTTTCATTAAAATTGAGCAACCTCATCCCAGATCACTCCATACATAGGTAGTCTTTAATTTCTGTATTAGCTAACTAATGTTCTTTGGTTGTGAGGAACATAAAGCAACTCTGGCTAATTCAGACAACAAAGGCAGATTATGGGAAGGGTTTCAGAGCATTTCATGAAATCCAAAGAGAGGTGAAGGCTCAAAAAGACAAGAAGTGGGGAGTCTCCAGGGCATCAAGGAGTTTATAAATCTCTCTCTAGAATCTGCCCTAATGTGACAGGAATCAAATGGCTTTCCAACTCTCTGTCTCATCATTCCAAATGGTAATGGTCGAGCTGCAGAACGTGATCAGGTAGCAACTCCCAGACAAACACCCATGGCCAGGTGGGCAGAATCACACAGCACAGGGAAAACCTGCTGGGCCCATGTCCATGCACAAAGGAACAGTCTTTCTGAGAAAGGAGAGATCACAACTGACCATGCAGATATCCTAAAGCTATCTGCTACCATCCACCCTCCGGCCGCCCGTACACACACATGCGCACACGCACACTCATCCATTCTCGCTGTCCCACATTCTTTCCCTCTCTCTCCCTTCCCCTCCTCCCTTCTCTCTCTCCCTCTAATACATACCTTTTTCCCCTATATCCCCCCCGCCAAAACCACTCATAACACATGACCCAACTAGTCCTCACACAACTGCAGAGGGCGACAAGCACAGTCATCTGCAGCCACTGCACGCAGAGGTGAGATATTGGCCAGGACCTCTGGCTTCCCCTGGCTGTGTCCATTCCTCTTCAGCTCTGTTGCCACCCCGTCTCAGTATTCTGCAGCCTATAGACTACATGATAAACTCAACCACTACTTAGATAACATTGTATACCCCTGAAAGAAAGAGGAAAGAAGAGAAAAAAATAATTATTTTAAAGTATCATTTAAAAAGGAAACAGGAGAATAAATAGCATACTTAGCAAGGAAATAGTGGTTCAAGTCCTCCATTCTGCTGGCATTCATAAGAAGGATGCTGACTTACAAGACAGATTCCTCCTCAGCTTGGTCCAAGTTCTCTTGGCTTCCAGCCGACACCACAGCTTGCCAAGGATCTTTGCCCTGATTGCAAAAAGAATCTCACATATCCAGGTGGCAGTTTCAGCTGTCAATTCAATCAACTTACTTTTTTTTAACCGTTAGCTGAAGCATCCCTTCACTGAGTACTGAATTCCTTACACTGAAGAGTTAAAGAAATAATAGCTCTTCTAAGAAGAATTAAAGAAAAAAATTCTGAAAGTGAAAAAGTAGGTATAATGTTAAAGAACTCTTCACCCCCTGGTCCTAGGTTACATTCTGTCTATGAAAACAAAATCGATCATATTGATCACTGGTTCTGCTCATGTTCAGTTTCCTACAACAGAGCACACCAATATCACAAGGGGCTACTTCTTAGATAGTGTGTGTGTGAGTCCTTCAGTCATGTCTGACTCTTTGTCACCCCATGGACTGTAGCCCACCAGGTTCCTGCATCCATGGGATTCTCCAGGCAAGAATACTGGAGTGGGTAGCCATTCCCTTCGCCAGGGAATCTTCCCGACCCAGGGATCGAATCCAATTCTCCTGCATTGTAGGCAGATTCTTTACTGTCTGAGCCACCAGGGAAGCCACTTTTTAGGTAGTGTTGTGGCATCATTAGGGTGACTGAGTACCTATACAGTAAGACCAGGCAGTTAGTAGCCTATCATATTTCTCTTTTTGCAATGCAGTGAGCTCATCTGTCAGAAGCCATGTATGGAATCCTGTGATGCTTGAGAGGCACGTAAGCAGGGAGAGCAAATCCAAGTCCAGAAAGATGATACATGTTGCTCCTCCATGATGAAAGGGCATTTCCAACTCAAAAAAATTTATCTGCCACAGGGAAGTAGATCAGGTCCCCTAGAGGTGCATTGCTAGTCATCGTTGCTAACAGTATATGAATCAATCTTGAGGAAAGGAAATTTATGTTACTGAATTCAAGCATTACCTCCATCTGGCCATCACAACTGTTATGTCCGTGAAGTAATAGACTAGCTGGAGAAGGAGGAGGGCTGACGCCCACAGGAGTCATTTTGTTCTCCTGGTTATTAAGACACAGTTCAGTCGCTCTGTCATGTCCAACTCTTTACAACCCCGTGGACTGCAGCATGCCAGGCCTGTCCATCACCAACTCCTGGAGCCTGCTCAAACTCATGTCCATCGAGTTGGTGATGCCAACCAACTATCTCATCCTCTGTCATCCCCTTCTCCTCCTGCCTTCAATCTTTCCCAGCATCAGGGTCTTTTCCAATGAGTCAGTTCTTCACATCAGGTAGCCAAAGTATTGGAGTTTCAGCTTCAGCATCAGTCTTTCCAATGAATATTCAGGACTGATTTCCTTTAGGATGGACTGGTTGGATCTCCTTGCAGTCCAAGGGACTCTCAAGAGTCCTCTCCAACACCACAGTTCAAAAGCATCAATTCTTAGGTGCTCAGCTTTCTTTATGGCCCAACTCTCACATCCATACATGACTACTGGAAAAACCATAGGTTTGACTAGATGGAACTTTGTTGGCAAAATAATGTCTCTGCTTTCTAACATGTTGTCTAGGTTAGTCATAGCTTTTCTTCCAAGGAGCAAGCGTCTTTTAATTTCATGGCTGCAGTCACCATCTGTGGTGATTTTGGAGCCCAAGAAAAGAAAATCTGTCACTGTTTCCATTGTTTCACCATCTATTTGCCATAAAGTGATGGGACTGGATGCCATAATCTTAGTTCTTTTTATGTTGAGTTTTAAGCCAGCTTTAACACTCTTCTTTCACTTTCATCAAGACATTCTTTAGTTCCTCTTCACTTTCTTCCATAAGAATGGTATTATCTGCGTGTCTGAGGTTAGTGGTATTTCTCCTGGCAATCTTGATTCCAGCTTGTGCTTCATCCAGCCTGGCGTTTTGCATGATATACTCTGCATATAAGTTAAGTAAGCAGGGTGACAATATACAGCCTTCACATACTCCTTTCCCAGTTTGGAACCAGTCTGTCATTCCATGTCCAGTTACAACTGTTGCTTCTTGACCTGCATTTCTCAGGAAGCAGGTAAGATGGTCTGATATTCCCATCTCTTTCAGAATTTTCCACAGTTTGTTGTGATCTACAGTCAAAGGCTTTCAGGTAATCAATAAAGCAGAAATCAATAAAAGGAATTCTCTTGCTTTTTCTATGATCCAACAGATGTTGGCATTTTTGTCTCTGATTCCTTTACCTTTTCTTTTTTTTTTTTTTTTCTGAAGCCATTGATAAGCTTTCAATTTTGTAATCACTTCCAGTTCAGTTCAGTTCAGTAGCTCACTCGTGTCTCACTCTTTGCGACCCCATGAATCACAGCATGCCAGGCCTCCCTGTCCATCACCGACTCCCGGAGTTCACTCAGACTCATGTCCATCGAGTCAGTGGTGCCATCCAGCCATCTCATCCTCTGTCGTCCCTTTCTCCTCCTGCCCCCTATCCCTCCCAGCATCAGTCTTTTTATTTTTTTATTTTATTTTTATTTTTATTTTTTTTATTTTTTCTTTTTCAATTTTTTAAATTTTAAAATCTTTAATTCTTACATGCGTTCCCAAACATGAACCCCCCTCCCACCACCCTCCCCACAACATCTCTCTGGGTCATCCCCATGCAACAGCCCCAAGCATGCTGCACCCTACGTCAGACATGGACTGGCGATTCAATTCTTACATGATAGTATACATGTTAGAATTCCCATTCTCCCAAATCATCCCACCCTCTCCCTCTCCCTTTCTGGAAATAAAAGCAAAAATAAACAAATGGGATCTAATTAAAATTAAAAGCTTCTGCACAACAAAGGAAAATATAGGCAAGGTGAAAAGACAGCCTTCTGAATGGGAGAAAATAATAGCAAATGAAGCAACTGACAAACAACTAATCTCAAAAATATACAAGCAACTTATGCAGCTCAATTCCAGAAAAATAAACGACCCAATCAAAAAATGGGCCAAAGAACTAAATAGACATTTCTCCAAAGAAGACATACGGATGGCTAACAAACACATGAAAAGATGCTCAACATCACTCATTATTAG
The DNA here is from genome assembly GCF_001704415.2 of Capra hircus. Taxonomy (NCBI): domain Eukaryota; kingdom Metazoa; phylum Chordata; class Mammalia; order Artiodactyla; family Bovidae; genus Capra; species Capra hircus. Next base: position 104,264,779 of record NC_030811.1, read on the forward strand.
AGAAATGCAAATCAAAACCACAATGAGGTACCACTTCACACCAGTCAGAATGGCTGCGATCCAAAAATCTACAAGCAATAAATGCTGGAGAGGGTGTGGAGAAAAGGGAACCCTCCTACACTGTTGGTAGGAATGCAAACTAGTACAGCCACTATGGAGAACAGTGTGGAGATTCCTTAAAAAATTGCAAAGAGAACTACCTTATGACCCAGCAATCCCACTGCTGGGCATACACACCGAGGAAACCAGAATTGAAAGAGACACATGTACCCCAATGTTCATCGCAGCACTGTTTATAATAGCCAGGACATGGAAACAACCTAGATGTCCATCAGCAGATGAATGGCTAAGAAAGCTGTGGTACATATACACAATGGAGTATTACTCAGCTGTTAAAAAGAATACATTTGAATCAGTTCTGATGAGATGGTTGAAACTAGAGCCAATTATACAGAGTGAAGCAAGCCAGAAAGAAAAACACCAATACAGTATACTAACACATATATATGGAATTTAGGAAGATGGCAATGACGACCCTGTATGCAAGACAGGAAAAAAGACACAGATGTGTATAACGGACTTTTGGACTCCTTTACCTTTTCTACATCCAGCATGAACATCTGGAAGTTCGTGGTTGACGTACTGTTGAAGCCTGGCTTGGAGAATTTTGAGCATTACTTTGCTAGTGTGTGAGATGAGTACAATTGTGTGGTTATTAAGAACCTCTTCTGTAATGAAGGCATCTTAGCATTCACATGGACACAGATATTTTCAGACTCTAGTCCCATTCTGAAAGGTCCATCCACCCTTTCCTAAAACCTTCTTGCCATCAGTTCTCCAGTCTCAACCCTTCTAAGTCTCTGATCAAGGCAGACCAGAACAGCAAAACTGCCCAGCATTTCCTCATTCAGCCTTGCCTGTGTGCTCAGCCACCCTGTCGCCTCCGACTCTTTGCGGCCCCATGGGCTGCAGCCCTCCAGGCTCCTCTGTCCATGGAATTTCCCAAGCAACAATACTGGTGTGGGTTGCCATTTCCTTCCCCATGGAATCTTCCTGACCCTGGGATCAAACTCGCGTCTCTTGTGTCTCCTGCATTGGCAGGCAGATTCTTTACCACCAAGCCACCAGGAATGCCCCCATTCAACCTGAAACCATCTCTAAAACGCTGCCGCTACCCCAAACCCCCTGCCCCATTATATCCACCATTGCCAGAGTCACTCTGGTTCTTCCCTCAGAGACATCTCTGACTCCTTATGATCCAGCAATACAAGGGTTAACATCTGGCACCACAGGGAGGGTCTTCAGCCCCAGCTTTACTGCTATAGCCCAACTGCCTTTCTTATCACAGATCTTGAATATCACCTCTGTGCCAAATAAAAAGCTCAAGAATCAGCTCAGATCCTGATCTCAGGTCAAGCAGACAATAACATGTTCCTTTCTAGACAGAGTGAATCATAAAATTACTGCTCAAAATTTAACCCTTGTAAGCATTTTACTTCTCAGTTGTAGTTCGGGGCCACCCTGAAGACCAGCAGCACTTCCTGTCATCTGCCTGGTGCCAGTGTATCTTGCAAAGCCATGTGTACACCAGGTTCGGGTTACTCTATCCCTGGTCCACTCGGCATAGGAAACTCCCAGGAGACATCAGGAAGCGCGTGTAATGTAGAAGGGCAGCTACTTGCTCATACAAGATGCCTGCGTCTTTAGGCTCCCCCTGCTGCTGCTGCTGCTGCTGCTAAGTCACTTGAGTGGTGTCCGACTCCCCTAGACGCAGCCTTATAGGTTTTTCGTCCATCTCAGTCTGCTTGATGTGGATTACTGCTGGGAATGACTGACATTATGCTAAGTGTCTGAGACAATATCGTTTCCGGTCAGGAACTGAGGTACTGTGGCCATCTTATGCCAGATGGTTGAGTGATTCAAGCTCTGTATGAGCCTAGCCATAAGCCAGGTGTCATTTCTCAAAATGAAGACTCACTTGCTAAACTAGCCTTTGCATTTTCCCAAACAGAAAAGGTCTCTTCTGCAATGGTCTTGTTGGAGCTTGGCATAGGCACCATACAGCTTTCAGAAGGGTCACAGACCATTCCAGGCACACCGGACCCACTAGCTCCCTAGAGCCAAGGCAGAGATGCTTGCCTTGCCTCTGGGGCCAGTTAGACAACCTCATCCGACTCGGCCCCACTCCAAATGGGCAGCTTTTGGGGTGGTCACTGACAAAATATACCAGGGTATGACACGCAAAAGTGGCACTACTACATGAAAATCCTAAGAGGCCTCAACTCATCATGCTTGGTAAATTCTCTTTTTAACAATTTGTGAATGAATGTTTCATATAAATTACAATCTCAATATTGAACTTCAGAGTGCCAAAATTTTGAAGTGATGTCTATTATATTAATCAAATTTGGTCATTATTGTTTACCACTTAATTTCATTCATTCGTTCAGTCCTTATTTAAATTTCAGTTCAGTTCAGTCGCTCAGTCTTGTCCTACTTTTTGCGACCCCGTGGACTGCAGCACACCAGGCCTCCCTGTCCATCACAAACTCCCGGAGTTTATTTAAATGTATCTGCTTACAAAAGGAATTGAAAGTGTCACGTCATGTCACATTGTTGCTTTTTCCTAATGGTATCAAGCAGTTATAGAATAAGATAGCATCTTATAAAATTCAAGTGAGTTCATTTAGCAGCTATGTTTAGTTTCTATGTTATGAATGCATATGCAAAAATATGTCTGAAAAACTAGTTAAAGACTGTTTGAAAACTCTTCGAATCTTTAGTTTTTGTGTAAGACAATCAAAATAAATGTATTTATTTATTCCTACCTGAGCAAGGAATCATCCTTCTCTATTCTCTTTCTTTGGAAACCACCATGGCAAAAGCTTTTAAATGTAAATGTCTGTAAGGAATTTTTTTAAACAAAACACTCTTTTGTTTATTCCTTTGAACAAAAATCAGAAGTAAATTAACATCTATGTCCCCGTGACCTTTTTTAAGTGGTTTTAACACATGCTGATTTTGAGTGCACCCCAAAAGTGCTTGACTCCATTTAGTAATACTTTTACAAGTATCTATTGATCACCTACTATGTACAAGTTCTAGGTGAGGTCATAGAGAAATAAGACTCGGTCAATCAAAAGATTATAATCTAGTAGGGAATATAAATAAGTAGACAGAAAATTACAATATACAAACAGTCCCCAGTTTATAGTAGTTCGATTTGTGATGGTACAAAAGTGATACACATTCGACAGAAACTATACTCGGAATTTTGATCTGTTCCTGCGCTGGCAATATCTGGCACAATACTGTCTTGTGACACCAGACAGTACCCAGTCAGTCATGCAATCACAACCATTCTATATCCAGAAAACCATTGTGTTTTCTACTTTCAGTACAGTCTTCAATAAGTTACGTGAGCTAGCCAACACTTTTTATTATCAAATAAGCTTTGTGTTAGAGGATTTTGTCCAACTGTAGGCTAATGTAAGTGTTCTAAGAACATTTAAGGTAGGCTGGACTAAGCTACCTTAGTAGTAAGTTCAGTAAGTTAGGTGTATTAAATACATTTTCAACTTACAATATTTTCAACTTACAATGGTTTCATCAGGACACAGCCCCATCATAGGTCAAGGAAGATCTGTAGTTTGCCAGGATCTAAGATGGGAATAACGAAAAGGTGCTGGAGTACTGGGGATCAGGGAAGACTTTTCAAAGGAAGTGGTATTGAAACTGAGGCCTAAAAGGAGAAGCAGGAGCTATTCAGACCAAGATGCTAGTAAATGAGGCAAAGACAGTGAGTTCTGGGTAAAGCAAAAGTCATGTGCAAAGACCCAGACACCACAGAGAGTATAACATGTTTGAGTGCTAAAGGCAATTCAATTAAACTGGCTTTTAGAATTGAGGTGGCAATGACGGTGGTACTGGAAATATATCTGTGGGAGATATGGCTTCTTATTATACACAGCTCCACTTTCTGTTCTCTGCTAACAAAGCCTCCGATAACTAGCACAGGTCCAGGGATTTATGGCCAGCTAGAAAACGAATGAAGGTACTTTTCACTTCACAATCATGAGTCTAGGATTGGAGATGTGATCCAGTGCTGGCCAATGAGATCTAAGGGCAAGTCCGCTGAGGCTTCCTTTCCAGGCTAAAAGCAGACCCTCCCAAGGAGAAAGCTGCTGCCCTCTGCTTCCTTATCGAAGATGCTCACATAAGTCTTTTTTTTTTCTTTTTAGTTGGAGGTTAATTACTTTACACTATTGTATTGGTTTTGCCATACATCAACATGAATCCGCCACAGGTATACACGTGTTTCCCATCCTGAACCCCCCTCCCTCCTCCCTCCCCGTAACATCCCTCTGGGTCGTCCCAGTGCACCAGCCCCAAGCATCCAGTCTTAAAGACTGTCTGGAGCTGCTACCGCCATCTTGGCATCAAGGAAAGACTCCAATTGCAAAGAGCTAAGGCATTAACATTTTATTGTAGTTTAGTCGCTAAGTCATGTCCAACTCTTTCTGACCCCATGGACTGTAGCCCTCCAGGCTCCTCTGTCCATGGGATTCTCCAGGCAAGAATACTGGAGTAGGGAGCAATTTCTTTTTCCAGGGGATCTTCCTGACCCCGGGATCGAACCCTTGTCTCCTGTAGCTCCTGCTTGGCAGCAGATTCCTTACTACTGAGCCCCCTGGGAAGCCCCTTTATCATTTAGTTGAGCTGATAAACCATTCCCAGCACTATCTTTGTCTACCCTTCTTGGTGCAAGAGAGAACAGAATGCCTGGTAATTCTGTTTGTCTGTGTTCTGTTACTTGAAGCTGAGCATCTTCCTAAGAGTTATATGGAGACTGTGATTTTGATAATCTGGGGCCATATCATGAAGGGCCTTACAAGCTATTATTTTTTTCTTCCTTCAGTTGCACTAATGTTGATTACATTACTAGTCATTAGTTCTTAAGTGCCAGTTCTGTATTAATGTAACCTAAGAGGACTGATATGTATCCTTTTGTTACAGGGATGATGCTGAAAATCAGGCAAATGGTCATGACAAGGATTAATAGAGTGCTTGCTATGTATCAGGAGCAGTTGTATTTTTCCTTACAAGCTGTTCTAACTAAGACTCTTGTTTGCAAGTGACAACCTACTTCTAAGCCTAGGTGAATGGAGGGACATTATAGGAATGTACTGGGGTATCTTATGTGACACAAGGAAGGGCAGAACAAGCAACTTCTGGAAGGACAGGGGTACAGGCAAGAGTTAGGGACAGTCTGAACCAGGGCTTCCAACACAAGCAGCAGCTTGCTCCCTGTCTCTCATCTCTGCTTCTCTTTGTGGTTCCTGCAAGGGGTGAGGAATATGGCCATTGACAGCTCTTGAACTTCTCCTCTTTCAGCTGCCATGCCCTAGGAAGGACTGACTTATGTGCCCTCTAATATTAAATTTAAGACTCTCATTTAATTTCCATGTGTAATGAAATCATTCCAGATGACCAGAACAACAGAGAACACAGCACAGGAGACCAACAGAAGATTTTAAGCAAAAGGGAGAAATAGCAAAATGTATATTTTAGAAAGATTACCTTAGTCAGCCTTGGGCTAGAGAATGGGTTGGGAAGGTTGTTCCGGGGCAAGGGCAATTTCTGTAATTTACATGAGAAGTAACAGAGTTTAAACAAACATGGAGATGATGTGGATATGATTATAGCTCTTACTTAAACAGCACTGACTTAGCCATTATGGTTGGTCTTTTCCAAATCACAATAAAGAGCACAACTTGTCTGTGGAAGCAGGGAGTGGCAGGAAGATGGGCAGAGAGCTGTGTTTATAATTGGAGTTTTATGCAAAAGATTTGGAAAAAGATTAATCAGTTTGTCTGCCCTCACCCTGACCTAGGGCATTCCAGGTGGCCCTAGTGGTAAAGACTCCGCCTGCCAGCGCAGGAGACATAAGAGACTCAGGTTCTGTCCTTGGACTGGGAAGATCCCCTGGAGGAGGGCATGGCAACCCACTCTAGTATTCTTGCCTAGAGAATCCCATGGGCAGAGAGAGGAGCCTGGAGGGCTTCAGTCCATGGGGTCACAAAGAGTTGGACAAGACTGAAACAACTTAGCCTGTGCACACAATCTAACCTAACCTTTTTGTTTTTAATCTTTCAAACGTTTATTTCAGGGCACTGATCCACAATGGATTTTAGATCTTGCTGAATGCAGCCAGGTCCATAGACTGTACATACTCGACAAAAGCAGTGATCTGCTCCAGCCAGCATGTCTGTCCCAACTTTGTCATCTTCAACTACACACTGGATTTGAAGTTTTTTAATGCCATACCCAACCAGAACTAGTTTAGAAGAGGCCTGGACCAAGCCGTCCTCTTGAACGCTTCTGATGCACTCCTCTAGTCCTGCGAGCTCTGTCTCACCATCCCAAGCTTTCACGTCTAATAAGTTGGAAGACTTGGCAACAAGGTCTGGATTCTTGGCTTTCTTTGACCCATACTGCGCAAAGCGCTCTCCTCTTCACCCCTTGGCTTCTTCACGTTCCTCCTCCTCCTCAGATCCGAAGCGATCAATGCCATCATCGTCATCTTTACCATCTGCAGCTCCACTTTCTGCGGTGTCTGCCACATTAGCAGGACCTTACTTGCCCAAGGCCTTCTTCACTCCTGACAGGCTGGCCTTTCCCTTTTCGTAAGAGGTGATGTGACTATACCAACAGAGGGCATGACACAAGTTGGCAAATGGTGGGCGGGAGACGGCTTCAAATACTCCCACATCTGCTTTTGATGGCACGCACCACTCCATGCGGCTCTTGTCCGCCAAGTAGTCGTTGAGCACCTGGAGGCCTGCGGGGCTTTCTAGGTCTCCAAAACCCATGGCGATGGCTAATGGGGAACTGGGCGGCAACAGAGGGAAAGAAAAGCTTAAGCACTCCACAGCAAGTGCTAAAAGTCTAGTCTTAAGTTTCTTCAGGTTTCAAGTACTGTTGAGTCTGAAGCTTATTCAATACTGATTTACCATAAAAGTTGATTAACACTCCACAAGTTTCTTTAAGACATAAAACATAGAATATGAAAATCCAGTAATCCATCCTTATACATTCCTACCAAGCTAACATATTTTAGAAGAAAATCATTTACTGCACGTTTTGCAGAAAGAACACAATTTACCTGAAACCATAGGCAGATGAAGCCTTTCAGGATGCATTAAAGTGCTGGTGAAAAGTGAAAGTGAAAGTCGCTCAGTCGTGTCTGACTCTTTGCGACCAGGTGAACTATGCAGTCCATGGAATTCTCCAGGCCAGCATACTGGAGTGGGCAGCCTTTCCTTTCTCCAGGGGGTCTTCCCAACCCAGGGATCGAACCCAGGTCTCCTGCATTGCAGGCAGATTCTTTACCAGCTGAGCCACAAGGGAAGCCCAAGAATACTGGCGTGGGTAGTGCTGGTAAAGGAAAGTAAACAAATAAAAGCATAGTCATGAAATGAAAGACGGATCAAATACAGTTATACCTAACAGTAAAAATAACTAACCCAAGTGATTTATCAAATGTGCTAATGGTGTAATTTAAAGATGAATTGGGTGTTTTGTTTGTTATTGATGTAATTTCTGATGTAAAGGGTTTTTTCTTTGCTTTTACATCCAGGTCAGTTCTAGATGGCTGTTTCGTCAAGAATGGGCCACAAACCAACAAACCAAGGGAAAAGACAAATATGGGGAAAGGTCAGGATGAAGGAGGAAAGGAAAACAGAAAGAGAAGGAAAGGGAGTATTTCCTCATTGTAAACCAATGCATTCACTGTGTCTTCTCTGACCCAGGCTCCATGCTAGGATCGGCAACAAAAGTCAGTAGGCCTTACTGCTCCAAGCCTACCAGCTGTTGGAAGAGGTCATCCAGAGAACATGACCACCAGTTAACCAGGAGCTGGACCTGCACATCTGGAGGCTTCTTACACCCTCCCTTGCCCTTGGAATGTATGTTCTGCCCACCATTCTCACAGTGGGAACAGTTTCAAGGACACAGCCTTGAAAGAGCTATGTTTATTGAGACCATCTGGATGGTATACAAGACAGAGCACTGTCAAGGCCTCTACATAAACTCTAAAGATTCTGATGGGCAGCTGAGGACATCTACTCATCTTGCAGCTGCCCAAGACAAGCCTTTTATGTAAGTTCCTTTGCCTATTAACTGCCACCTACCAGTCTAGAGTTGCCTGCCTCTTTCTTTGTTCTCTCCTTGCCCTCGGTCCCTGTGCTGTAGCCCATGGGGTCGCAAAGAGTCGGACACAACTGAGCGGCTGAACTGAACTGAACTGCCCTCTGTCCACGGAATTTTCCAGGCAAGAATACTGCAGTGGGTAGCCGTTTCCTTCTTCAGGGGATCTTCCTGACCCAGAGGTTGAGCTCATATCTCTTGCATCTCCTGCACTGGCAGATGGATTCTTTCCCACTGCTCCACCTGTGTGCTGTGCTGTGCTCAGTCACTCAGTCGTGTCCAACTCTTCGTGACCCCATGGGCCCGCCAGGCTTCTCTGCCCATGGGATTCTCCAGGCAAGAATGCTAGAGTGGGTTGCCATTTCCTCCTCCAGAGGATCTTCCCAACCCAGGGATCGAACCCAGGTCTCCCACACTGCAGGCAGATTCTTTACCAGCTGAGCCACCAGGGAGCCCCTAAACACATGGTTACCTAAAATTATTTGCACAAAGGTGAAGCACAGCAAGGAAGAGAACACAGAGTTCCTTACAGAGTTTTGTGTCTGAATCCTATGAGCCCTTCCTTCGGTGAGCTACCTCACCGAAGCTTCCCCAGCCACTTAGTTCCATAGAGCCAATACTTCTCAAAGTGCAGTGTGCACTGGAATAACCTAGGCAGATAGCTTAGAATCCAGAATCTTCAGCTTCAACCCAAAGGCTAATCCACCAGGTCTGGATAGAGTATACATTGTTAATGAGCCTCTCAGGTGCTACCCATGCACCATGAAGCTGAAGAAAGTGATTCGGAAAGTGATTCGGCCCTAGAGAGACAGATTCAGGTCAGCGGAGGACCCACACATTCTCTGAATTTTTAGAAATGCAGATAGTAATTATAGCCATTAGAAAGGTTGAGTATAAATCAAGAAGGCCAGTTCAGATATTAAAAAAAAAAAAAACCCTGCAAGATTGTATTAAAGATTGAATGGTACTGGTAATAAAGAATGGTACCCATACAGCTTCAAAATTTTTTGCTTTGTTTTTATTTTCTTTATGGCTGCACTGGGTCTCCTTTGCTGCTCTCGATCTCTAGTTCCGGCGGGCAGGGGCTAGTCTCTAGTTGTGGTGCATGAGCTTCCCTTCCTGGCAGAGTACCAGCTCTAGACATGCAGATTCTCAGTAATTGTGGCACATGGGTTTAGTTGCCCCACGGCATGTGGAATCTTCCCGCACCAGGGATCAAACCCATGTCCCCCACTTTGGCAAGCAGCTTCGTAACTACTAGACCACCAGGGAAGTCCTGGCTTCAGATATTTTTTAAACTATTCTAAAATTGTTTTCTGCTTACATGATGAAGAGAGGGTTCTGACAGGAGAAAAGTGGAATATTTATGACTAAATATCGTGGATAAAGCAAAAGGCCTAAATAGACATAAACAGCAGACTCACCATGGTTAGCAACAGGGCAACAGAATGACATGTTTATCTTTATAAACTTGTCGTTGCTAGAGCCCTGCTCCAGATCTATGGAGCCAAAATCTTTCAGGATAAACCCCAGTCAAGGAACATGTTGATACACTGTAAGAGCTGAGAACCACTGCTCTAAACCAGGGCCACTTGAAGGAAATGTACCTGAATAGTAAGGTTAGCTTTCTGAATGATGGTTTCCTTCACAAGCTGAATCTATCCCACTAAACTGTTGAACTGATCATCACAATTATAAGCACTACAAATACGTATATATATATAATATTAAAATTATTACTGTCAAATTTGTTAATTTTCATTTAAAATATTTTAAAGCCTAAAATATAATTAGGTTTATATGAAGTTTTATCATTTAGGCTTCGCTGGTGGCTCAGACGGTAAAGAATCTGCCTGCAATGTGGAAGACCTCAGTTCAATCCCTGGGGCGGGAACATCAGATCCCCTGGAGAAGGAAATAGCAACCCACACCAGTATTCTTCTTGCTTGGAGAATTCCATGGACCAAGAATCCTAAACGGCTAGAGTCCATGGGGTCGCAAAGAGTCTGACACAACTGAGCAACTAACACACAAAGTTTTATCATTTATAACATATATTCACATATATTAATGAGAGTAACATTTTTGAATGGAAGGTATTGTCCACATTTGACTCATGAATAAACAGAGACAGTAAATTAGTCCAGTGATTCCCAAGCTTGCTTGTGTGTTGACATCAATCACTCGGCGGGGGAACGTCGAAAAATACTGATATCTGTGTCACAGCACTAGAGAATGTGATTTGATTGGTCTTGGGTGTGACCTGGGTTTTGGAATTTTTTAGAGACCCTGTGTGGGCTTTCCTGGTGGTTCAGATGGTAAAGAAGCCCTGTGATTCTAATTTGCAGACAAGTTTAAGAAACCCTGGACTAGCCCCCAATCACTCAGATGGTAATTAACAAGGCTGGAATTCAGACATTCTGATATCAGGTTAATGCTCATGGAATTGTATTTAGCATAATGATCAAAGAGAACCATTAACCTCAACCAATATTTATTAAGTTTCTCAATAGAACAGAGTTTCCAAATTTCTCTGGCCATAAGAATCAACTCAGCTGGGTGTTAAAAATACAGATTCTGAGCATCTTCCACAGAACTTTCTGATTCCGTAGGTTTGGAAAGGCCCAAAAGGCCTGGAGTATGCACATGCTTCACAAGCCACCTTAGTCTACTTGGGATGCTGTAACAGACCCTGGGTAGCTTGTAAAAAATAGAAATTTCTCAGTTCTGGGGGCTGGGAAGTCCAAGAGCAAGATACTAGCAGATTCGGTGGCAGGAGAGAGCCCTCTTTCTGGTTCATAAATGGTTGTCCTCCTACTGCGTCTGCACACATGGAGAGAGCTCTCTGGGGTCTCTTTTATGAGGAGAGAGTAGCACACGCTTGCTCAGTCATGTCCAACTCTTTTTGACCCCATGGACCGTAGCCCGCCAGGCTCTTCTGTCCATGGGATTCTCCAGGCAAGCATACTGGAGTGGATTGCCATTTCCTCCTCCAAGGGATCTTCCTGACCCAGGGATCAAACCCACACCTCCTGTATCTCTTGCATTGCAGGTGGGTTCTTTACTCCTCGAGCCTTGAGGGAAGCCCCTTTGGTTGTTCTTCAGCCTCTGTCTTGTCTGACTGTTTACGACCCCGTGGGCTGTAGCACGCCAGGCTCCTCTGTCCTCTACTGTCTGCTGGAGTTTGCTCAGATTCATGTCTGTTGAGTCAGTGATGCTATCCAACCATCTCATCCTTGCTGCCCTCTTCTTTTGCCTTCCATCTCTCCCAGCATCAGGCTCTTTTCCAATGAGTCAGCTCTTCACATCAGGTGGCCAGAGTAGTGGAGTTTCAGCTTCAGCATCAGTCCTTCCAATGCATATTCAGGGTTGATTTTCTTTAGGATTGAGGGGTTTGATCTCCTTGCAGTCCAAGGGACTCTCAAGAGCCTTCCCCAACACCACAGCTCAAAAGCATCAATTCTTTGGCACTCAGCCTGCTTTATGGTCCAACTCTCACATCCATACATGACTACTGGAAAAACCATAGCTTTCGCTATATGGACCTTTGTTGGCAAAGTGATATCTCTGCTTTTTAATATGGTGTCTAGATTTGTCATGGCTTTCCTTCCAAGGAGCAAGCATCTTTTAATTTCATGGCTGCAGTCACCATCTGCAGTGATTTTGGAGCCCCCAAAATAAAATCTATCACTGCTTCCACTTTTGGCCCTTTTATGAGGACACTAACTCTATTCATGAAGGCTCTGCTCTCAGGACCTAATCACCTCCCAAAGGCTCTACCCCAAATACATTGGGGATTAGATTTCAGCCTACAAATTTGGAAACACACACACATTTACAGTCTATAGAACAGGTACTTACATGATTTTTAGGATAAAAAAAGAGTGGAAGAAACTAACAAAGATTATCAAACCACATCATTCAGTACATAATAGTACTATTGAATGTCAAAGTTAGGATTAAAACATGGCTAAGGATTAATGAAGAGACATTACCCAACACAAAGCCATGAGAAATAATTGACACTCATTCTGGAATGATCTAGTTGCATAAAACTATTTATTCATTAATTCAAGAAGTTTTCTTAAAAAAAAAAATTGTATGTCAGGTCTTAGTTGCAGCACGTGGGATCTATGATCTTTGTTGCAGCATGCAGGATCTTTTAGTTGTGGCATCTGGAAGCTTATTTCCTGACCAGGCACTGAAACTAAGCTCCCTGAATTGGGAGTTCAGGGTCTTAGCCACACGCCCATCAAGGAAGTCCTCAAGAAACTTACACATCTAAAGCACTCTGGTAGATAAACACAAGATAAAGTCAGAATTTTTGCTCTCAAAGACCTAATTATTTACGTACATCTCTTGTGGGAAAATACAAACTGTTTGAGCTGAGTATGGGATATAAGTCCAGGAGTCCTTATTTTCCTGAGAAGGTTACCATTTAAGATTGCTTCAGCAAGCCTGTAATGAGAACTCTAACAGGCATTTGGGAGATACAGAAAACATTGTGGCAGTGGCTGTGATAATAATAAGAGAAGGGCCAGGAGGTACTGGGATACCCTAAACTCAGAGTTGAAGGACACCTCCAGTGAAAGTCTGAACTTGCAGCGGGAGACAGTGATCATTCTGGTGTGAATGAGTCCAGAAAGAGGGGAGTGAACATCAGGACTGATGAAGAAGAGGTGACAAGCAGGAATCAGTTGGAAGGTGAGTAAGGCAAATTAGGAATGATGAACGTTTTGAATTTCTTGATCAGGTATTTGATTTTGATGTAACCTTTGGAAGATTTTATAGCTGGGACTGAAGCCAGGAAATCATAATAGTGTTTAATTAACTTCATACTTTAAAAGTAATTCTGAGACATAGATTCTGTCTTCTATTACTTTACACATCATCACCCCTTCCACCATCACCCAACATACCCAGAGAGTCACACTCACACACATACATGCAATTCTTAGCATAAAGCAGGTACAAAAATAAGTACTAAAAATACTTATATTGCCACCATCTAAACTGGCTTAGTATTGAAGTATCAATAAATATACAACCCTAGGTGGAAAGATTTTAAGTTCCAGGTAAGAAACGTCCAGGGTTGGATAGATAATGGAAATAAGACTGAGAACAGTGGACAGAAAAGCTGAGCAACACTAGTTAAAGAAACCGTAGTCCCTTGTACTGAACCATAAACTTGAAGTGAAACAGGATTTAATAGCTAACTGAGTATGAGGTAACCTACTAGAAAGGAATTCAAAATAATTTTGAGGCTTTTCAGCTTGCCTGAACACATAAGAGAAAGAGCTCTGGAAGGAAAACATGGTTGAGTCATGTCAAATTGGAGATAATAAGTTCTAATTAAACAAATGATAAACCATCCTAGTAGTGATATGCTGAACCTAATAGTAAAATAGAAAAGCCCTGTTATATATATATATGAAAAAAGAGTTCGTGATACCTGTTCCCACTCAAATCTGGACTACATCTGACCTCCATGAAAAGCAGATTTTTTTTTTTAATTGGAGGAAAATCAATTTTGCATTGGTTTCTGTTGTACAACAATGCAAATCAGTCATAAATATATATATTTCCCCTCCTTCTAGAGCCTCAGTCTCCCTTCTAGGTCACCACAGAGCGCCAGGCTGGGCTCCCTGTGAGATACAGCAGCCTCCCACTAGCCATCTACTTTACACGATAGTGTATATATGTCAACACTACTCTCTCAATTGGCCCACCCTCTCCATCACCTGCTATATCCGGTCTGTTCTCTACATCTGCATCTCTATTCCTTCCCTGCAAATGCGTTCATCAGTACCATTTTTTTCTAGATGCCGTACATAGGCATTAATATAGGATATTTGCTTTTCTGTTTCTGACTTACTTCCCTCTGTATAACAGGTTCTAGGTTCAGGAAAGCAGAGATTCTTAGAATCACTTCTAGCTTTTTCAATCCCAATGCTCTTCTACATGTTTTCATAACCAGCTCAAGACTGTCACCCAGGAATAAAATCACTTGAAATAGGAGGAAAACTAGCACCTGAACTAGTGTAAGGGTCTCACCATTAGGGAGTCTCTAAGATTTACCTAAGCAGTTCTCATTTGAGATGGCAGCAGCAATGGCAAGCAGAGGAAAGCCACAGACTTTTAGCACTGGAAGGAATCTTAAAGGTTGGTCTAGAGGTCAGAAGCATAAAATGTTAAATCAATAAGGAATTTGAAGTCAATAAGAAATCATATAACCAGGATTTCCAAACATTTTCAAAGGTAAGGATCTCTTCTATTTATTTCGAGTGTCAAAATTTTAATCTTCCTTATATCTGCAAATTGTAAAATTCAGTATGTACACTATAAAACAAATCCAAGCATTACCACAGAATATAAGTGAAAATGCAACTTTCCCCCTCCTCCAACCTCAGCCCCAAGATCACTCCCTAGAGACAGCCTCTGTTAACATTTTAGTGAATATCATTAAAAGCCTATGCTTATATATAAAATATTTACTTAAATAGAATCATATTTCACATGGAGTTGTGCAAGCTGCTATTTTCACTCAAAAGAAAAAGAAAGAAAGAAAACATCTTGACCTCATTTTTAAAATAGCTGTCAGTGTTCCAGTACCTAAATGTACCATAATTTAGTTAACTAACCCTTCCTTTAGAAGGACAATTTACTGTTTTTAAAGTTTTAATATTATAAACAGTGTTGCGATGCTCATCTCCAAATGTTCACTTTTGTACATTCACCCAATTATTTCTGTGGGAAAAAAAAAATTCTAAAAGTGGAAATGTGAGATTACAGGCATGCACAATCAGCATTCTGTATATATTGCCGAGTTACACCCCATAAAGCAATGCAAAATTTTTATTTCTAACCTAAGCATGCATTAGTGGATACGTGGATAAAAATGTTGTGATCTATATATATCATATTTAATATGATATGAGTGGGAAATGGCAATCCCACTCCAGTATTATTGCCTGGAAAATTCCATGGACAAAGGAGCCTGGTGGGTTATAGCCTATGGGGTCACAAACAGTCGGACACAACTGAGTGATTGAGCATGCACACATAATACTACTCAGCCAAAAAACAGGAAATCCTACCATTTTCAACAACAAGGATGCACCAAAACAGCATTATGTTAAGTGAAATAAATCAGACAGAGAAAGGCAAATACTATATGATCTTGCTTACATGTGGAATCTAAAAAAAAAGCAAAAACCTCCAAACTCATAGAAAGACAGATCAGACTTGTGGTTACCATAGGCCAATGGTGCAAAGAGGAGAAACAGCAGGATGATGACTAAAAGTGCAAACTTTTAGTCATAAGATAGGTAAGTACTAGGGACATAATATCGGAGAAAGCACTGGCGACCCACTCCAGTACTCTTGCCTGGAGAATCCCATGGACAGAGGAGCCTGGTGGGCTGCAGTCCATGGGGTCGCTAAGAGTTGGACACGACTGAGCGACTTCACTTTCACTTTTCATTTTTCACTTTCAAGCATTGGAGAAGAAAATGGCAACCCACTCCAGTGTTCTTGCCTGGAGAATCCCAGGGATGGTGGAGCCTGATGGGCTGCCGTCTATGGGGTCGCACAGAGTCGGACACGACTGAAGTGACTTAGCAGCAGCAGCAGCAGGGACATAATATACAACCTGATGACTGTAGCTAACACTGCTCCATGATACACAAGATATTTGTTGAGAGAATAGAGTCTAAGAGGTCTCATCATAAGAGAACTTTTTAATTTTTATCATACCTGTATAAGAGGATGGATGTCAGTTAAACCTACTGTAATACTCATCTCACAATACACATAAATCAAACCATCAAGCTATACGCTTGAAACTTCTACAGGGATGTATGTCAATTATTTCGCCATAATACTGGAAAAAATTTTGTTTTCATCCTCAGTTTATGAGAGTACGGACTTGTCCATGTCCGATATCTTCAACACTAAGAATTATGCTTTTTTCATGTTTGACAATATGATAAAAATGTTTTTAAGTTGAAAATTTTGTATTGAAAAATTCTTTTGAAAAATTTTGCTAGTTTAATTTCTTCTTTTATGAATTGTCTGTCCCTGGGCTTTTCAGTGGGAGTGTTCATGAAAACCCTTTTTCAATACTAAAAAATTCTTAGACTCTCTCCCACTAAATAGCAATATTAATTACACATATAATATTGACCAATAAAATGCATAATACAAAGTTACTGTTAACTCATTAATTACCAAGATAGAGTAACAGGAACCAGATGTATGCCTCTACCTGAAATAAGTAAAACAGATAATGCCATTCAAATATTAGATATTAGGGGAAAATATTTATCCTTCCATCCCTCCACTGAAGTCTCTGGCACTGATTTCCTTTTTCTTTTCCATCTCTATAGTTTTGCCTTTTCCAGAATGTCATATAACTGGAGTCATACAGTGTGAGACCTTTTTGGACTGGCTTCTTTCATTTAGCAGCATACTTTTAAGGTTCCTCCACGTCTTTTCTTAAGAGCAAACTTTTAAACACTGACTAATATTTCACTGTGTGGAGGTTTATCTACTCACCCATTAAAAGACATCTTGCTTGCTCCAAATTTTGGACAGTTGTGAATAAAGCTGCCATAAATGTTCACTTGCAGCTTTTTGTGTGACATGTTTTCAACCCATTTGCATAAAAACTAGGAAGTGAAATTGCAGGTTAGTGTGTTAACAGCATGTTTCGTTTTATAAGAAACTGCCAGATACTGGGTTTCCCAGGTGGTGCTAGAGGTAAAGAACCTGCCTACCAATGCAGGAGACCTAAGAGATGTGGGTTCAATCCCTGGGTTGGGAAGATCCTCTGGAGTGTAGGAAATGGCAACCCACTCCACTATTCTTGTCTGGAAAATCCCATGGCTAGAGCAGCCTGGCAGGCTACTGTCCATAGGGTCACAAAGAGTTGGCCATGACCTAATGACTTAGCATACATGCACACCAGACTATCTTCCAAAGTAGTTATATCAATTTATATTTGCACCAGCAATGAATGATGGTTCCTTTTGCTTTACCTTCTCAACTGTATTTGGTGTTTTTCAGTGTTTTGGATTCTAGTAGGTATGCATTGGTGTCTTGTTTTAATTTGCAGTTCCTTAAGGACAAAAGCACAAGCTGGAATCAGGATTGCCAGGAGAAATATCAATAACCTCAGATATGCAGATAACACCACTCTTATGGCAGAAAGCAAAGAGGAACTAAAGAGCCTCTTGATGAAACTGAAAGAGAAGAGTGAAAAAGCTGGCTTGAAACTTAACATTCAGAAAACGAAGATCATGGCATCTGGTCCCATCATTTCATGGCAAATAGATGGGGAAACAATGGAAACAGTGATAGACTTTCTTTTCTTGTGCTCCCAAATCACTGCAGATGGTGACTGCAGCCATGAAATTAAAAAGACACTTGCTCCTTGGAAGAAAAGCTATGACCAACCTAGACAGCATATTAAAAAGCAGAGGCATTACTTTGCCAACAAAGGTCTATCTAGTCAAAGCTATGGTTTTTCCAGTAGTCATGTATGGATGTGAGAGTTGGACCGAAAGCTGAGCACCGAAGAATTGATGCTTTTGAACTGTGGTGTTGGAGAAGACTCTTTAGAGTCCCTTGGACTGCAAGAAGATCCAATCAGCCAGTACTAAAGGAAATCAGTCCTGAATATTCATTGGAAGGACTGATGTTGAACCTGAAACTCCAATACTTTGGCCACCTGATGTGAAGAACTGACTCACTGGAAAAGACCCTGATGCTGGGAAAGATTGAAGGCAGGAGGAGAAGGGGATAACAGAGGATGAGATGGTTGGATGGCATCATTGATTTGATGGACATGAGTTTGAGCAATCTCCTCGAGTTGGTGGACAGGGAAGCCTGGAGTGCTGCAGTCCATGGGGTTGCAAAGAGTCGGACATGACGGAGTGATGGAACTGAAGTGAACTTAACAACATCATAGAGGAGATGAATTAATTAGGATAAAGGCTGGGCTATAATAATACTCAAAAATATAATGGCTTAAACAATAACAAACTTTATTTCCTTCTCATAAAACAATCCACTATGGGCAAATCAGGTGGTTAGGGATCCATCTCTTTGTCATCCTCAAAGTATTTCCCCCATCTGCATGGCCAGACAGGATCCAACCTGTGGGAAAGGGGGAAGGCAAAGGTAAGGTGTGTGTTTCTTTCAAAGGCATGACCTGAAAGTTACACACATGTGTCTCAGTCACATTGTATTGGTCAGAACCTGGTCACATGGCCATGCCACGCCATAAAGGAAGCTAGAAAATACAGTCTTCAGCTGGGCAAAATATGCTCGGTTGAAATTTGTATTACTGTAGAAAAAAAGAATAAATAGTGAGACATGACTAACAGTATTTGTTACTAGTTACAGACACTAACAGTATCTGCCAAAGAAAGTTAGCAATGGAGTTAAAATAAAAGTAGAAGGGGCTTCCCTTGTGGACCAGTGTTAAGAATCTGCCTGCCATTGCAAGGGACACAGGTTCAATCCCTGTGTTGTGGCAGATCCCACATGCTGCAAGGCAGCTAAGCTGATGCGCCACAGCTACCGAACCTGTGCTCTAAAACCTGAAAGCCATAACGATTGAGCCCACATGCCCTAGAGCCCATTCTCCATGAGAGAAGCCACCGCAATGAGAAGCCCGCACACCGCAACGAGAGAGTAGCCCCCATTCTCCGCAACTAGAAAAAGCCCTCACAGAGCAATGAAGACCCAGCACGGCCAATAAATACACAGATAAAATTTTTATTAAAAAAGTAGAAGAGGAAAAGTGCATCTGATTGGGGATTTGGAAACAGGGGTTATAGTCCTAATTCAGCCTTACTCTGATTAAACCAAATTTGGACCCGTGTGTTTCAACCTGAGTTCTTAGTGAGTCTTCTAAACTGTTCCTGTGCACAGAGAAAAAGACACAGCAAAGACCTAGAGCACACCTTCCTAATCTTTAAGTCCTGTTTTTAATTAGACAGTGACCCTTTGAGGTGGTCATTATCCGCAAGTCTGCCAAAACCAAGGGATGGCTATGACCTCTGCGCTAAAATTTGCCCAGATCCCAGCACAGATCCTAGTGAGAAGCAGGGTTATACTGGATGGCACATGATTAAATAAAATTCTCCACTGGCAGTGAATAAGATGTCCCTTTTTTATGCCATCACCAGCAATTTTCTTGCAGAAGTTTCAGTGAAAGATACTGGGGGTGGAAGTGTAGGGAGCTGTATTATTTATATACAAATCTAAGCTGGTGCAGCAATGAAAATAATTACCTTTCTCTTCAGTGTAAAATAAGCCTTTTCATTGTAGCCTGAATTTTGAAAGGAAAGGAAGTTAATTTTAATTAATGAAAGTTAATGCTTTTAATTAAACATCTGTTCTATTTTCACATGCACATAGAAGTTTGCTTAAAGATATAATCAGTCCATCCTAAAGAAAATCAACACTGAATATTCACTGGAGGGACTGATGCTGAAGCTGAAGATTTAATACTTTGACCACTTGATGTGAAGAGCCAACTCACTGGAAAAGAGCCTGATGCTGGGAAAGATTGAAGGCAAAAGAAGGTGGATGAGATGGTTAGCATCACTGACTCAATGGACATAAATTTGAGCAAACTCCAGGAAATAGTGGAGGACAGAGGAGCCTGGCATGCTGCAGTCCATGGGGTCGCAAAGAGTTGGACACGACAAAGCAACTGAACAACAAATAACTAAATGATGAGAGTAATTCTAGTAGTCATGTATGGATGTGAGAGTTGGACTGGGAAGAAAGCTGAGCAGCAAAGAATTGATGCTTTTGAACTGTGGTGTTGGAGAAGACTCTTGAGAGTCCCTTGAACTGCAAGGAGATCCAATCAGTCCATTCTAGAGATCAGTCCTGGAATTTCTTTGGAAGGAATGATGCTGAAGCCGAAACTCCAGTACTTTGGCCACCTCATGAGAAGGGCTGACTCATTGGAAAAGACTCTGATGCTGGGAGGGATTGGGGGCAGGAGGAGAAGGGACAATAGAGGATGAGATGGCTGGATGGCATCACCTACTCGATGGACGTGAGTTTGAGTGAACTCCAGTAGTTGGTGATGGACAGGGAGGCCTGGCGTGCTGCAATTTCATGGGGTCGCAAAGAGTTGGACACGACTGAGCAACTGAACTGAACTGAACTGAATAATAGAAGCTTTGTTTTGCTATGTGCAGAACACAACTGATCACAAGAATTAAACAAAAACTGGTCAATATATTTAGTACATATCCTTGAGTACCTCTAATTTCTGTATTACAAGATACAGTGAATAAACAACTTTATCTCCTCCAATAAAATTTAGCTCAATCCTTCTTTAAATTTTGATCATTGATAAAAATAAAACAAATTTAATAACAAATTTAAAACATCATTTTTTTCAAAATTTACTCCTATAGATTATCCAATTTTAATCACCTAGCAACTCTAAAGCAAAAACATTTTTCTTAATGAACAGAGATTTGCATGTGTAGCTCATATTAAACACATTGATAATAAGAATAATTTAAGCTCTACCCTAGAAGGTACCAAAAGAGTATAGATGATGATGTCAAAGATGAGTCATAAAATAAAAGGATTTCAGAGCTCTAGAAAGCTGTATCTTTCTGGATGAATGGCAGAGCAAATATTTGCTTTATGGTGCCCATTCACCAAGAGGCACAAGGATCCTGCCTCACTTGCTCTTGTTGGCTGAGAGCACAAGCAGCATTCAGAACATTAAAATATATTACAAACAGTACACTAACATCTATACTATGTAGATGGATAATTTGTCTATATATATATTCATACATACATTTTATGCATGTATATGTGCTGGTATATACATATATGTATGTGTGTGTGTGCATGTGTGTTTCTTCTCTAGCCCTAAGCAAACACCAATCTACTTTGTCTCTGTAGATTTCCCTATCCTAGACTTTATATGAATGGGATCATATAATACATTGACTTGACTTATGTGGTGACTTCTTTCACGTAGAATGTTTTCAAGGTTCATCCAAGACACAGCATGTATCAGTATGTTGTCCCTTTTCACGACCCAATAATATTTCACTGCACTACATTTTATTATTCATTCATCCACTTATGGTTGGATTGTTTTTACCTTTTGACTGCTTTGAATAATGCTGCTATATGTGCAAGTTTTTGTGTGGACAGAGGTCTTCACTTCTTGTGGCTATATACATAGGAATGGAATTGCTGGGTCATATGTTAACTGTGGACTTCCCTGGTGGCTCAGACGGTAAAGTGTCTGTCTACAATGTGGGAGACCTGGGTTCCATCCCTGGGTCGGGAAGATCCGCTGGAGAAGGAAATGGCAATGCACTCCAGTACTATTGCACCTGAGGAACTGCCTGATCATTTTTCGAAGTGGATACATCCTTCTACAGTCCCACCAGCAACATATGAAGATTCCTCTTTCTCCATATTCCAGCTTGGATTTTTCTTTAAATAATAGCTTATTTGCTAAGAATGGTGGCACAGGAGAGGAGGGCAACACCCCAAGGAGCTAGCAGAGGCCATACAGCCCTGGACAGCCTACTTTCCAATTCTTTTAATGTGGGAATAAAATAAATCTCTATCTCATTTAATCCACTGTTATTGTGTGTCTCTGCTAAGGGCAGCCTAACACAATTCCTAATTCATGTGGTCCCATTAGCAATCTAGAACCTGGGAAGCACTCCCCAAAAGGTCATTGAATATGTAAAGATTTTTTGATCCTGCTACATTCTAGAAAACGCACATTATTTCTTCCACAACTTCACATTCCAGTGTTTAAGAGCCATTCTCTTCTTAGTACCTGTGTTCCAATTATCTGCATTTTGAGGTGATACTGTGAACACGCAAGCAGCTTGCCATCCGACTGGCTCTAGATGTCTAGATTTGGCTCATTAACAAACGTATCCACCCCAAAGCCTATCTTCTCAGAAATTGTTTCCGGTTCTCACTAGCACCCTGTGGGTGCTCTGCAAGACTGAAACAACTTGGTATACAGACACAATGGAAGTGTTATAAATGGAGCAATTTTTCAAATGGGAAGGGAAAGCCCTCACTGTGGCAATGCAGGACAAGCACCAGTTTATTATTTCTTCCTTTAAGTATTATCCCCAATGTTAGGACAACCCGAATAATGATGAAAAGTCATTTAACACCTTATGTTAAACTCTTTATGTTAAATCCAAGGCATTTCAGTGCCATGTTGACTAACATGGCCTTTTGTAAGGTACAAGGAAACCTGAGTAATTAGTTTCATGAATCAGCTTTTTTTCTCACTTCCCTGAGTACCTGTGTTCCAATTATTTGCATTTTGAGCAGATGCTGTGAATACACAAGCAACCTGCCATGCTACTAGCTCTAGACGTCTGAAGCTCATCGATGCCAAAGCTCATTAACAAATGTATCTACCACAAAGTCAATCTTTAATAAATATGGTTTCTAATATGTTTTCAGGTAACTACTAAATAACCATTGGTGGAAAGGAGAACATTAGAATCAGGAAATTTTGTGACCTATTTCTCTCTCAATGCTTTAACTAATTGATACATTCAGCCAACATTTATTGAGCAACTACTATGTTACAAATAACACTTCATTCTGTTAAAAAAAAAAAAAAAAAGATGTTTCTTTTAAACTTCCCAAGCTAGGTTTTTACAGTAAGTTAATGGTTCTTGGAATCAAATATTTTAAAACAAAATATCTTAATCATCTCCCTTTTGCAAGGAAGTCTTTTCTCATTTTAAAAGGACTTTTCCCCCCTTTTTATAAACAGGACAATCATTTGGCTTGTGTTGTCTACAGATTCATTTGAGTGCTTCTTATAAATGCCAGTTATATAGGAGCAATGTTTTTCTCTTAGCAAATTTCTCCTGAATCTCAGCTTCTCGTCAATCTGCTGTTTTGTAGATCCTATTCATTCAGCATTTGGTTTATTCACAAACATGTTTTAAGGACTTGATATTTGCTCAGCTCTATATTTTGTGCCCTACTGGGACAGGCTCAAATCCATCTATGATAAACAGAAACCCCAAAGAATATATCCAGAGAATTATGTCAACTTTAAAAGTTATATAAATTCCTGAAGCTGTACCATCTTACTACCTTTCTATTAAAAAATCAACATCTTCTCCTGTACTGTTTTCTGTTTCCATCTTGGTCAGACACCTTTCTATCATGTGTGTTAGCCATTCAGTCCTATCGCACTTTTTGCAACCCCGCAGACTGTAGCCCACCAAGCTCCTCCGTCCATGGAATTCTCCAGGCAAGAATATTGGAGTGGGTTGCCACTTCCTTCTCCAGGGGGTCTTCCTGATCCAGGGATTGAACCCGGATCTCCTGAATTGCAAGGGGCTTCTATAATGTTTGAGCCACCAGGGAAGCCCCTTTCTATCTTGAGATTAAACTAAATCTCTTGGTTCAGACAATCCTGGATTTAAACTTATGCTCAACATCCTATTCGCTGAATGCCTTTATGGTACTCTGGGCAACGTTTACATCTGTAAAATATGCATAATACTCTACCCACATTATTGGGTTGCTGAAGGATTACAGTGAAGTACACAGCATACGCCTGGCACGTAACAAGCAGCCCATTCATGTTATCTGTGGATTTCTGGCTTGTTTGCGTCATTACTCAATAATTATCTTTCCTTTCACCCTGTTAAATTGTTTCAATCGGTGACTATTCAATGAACCTTTTAAGAAATATATAACATGAGGGATGAGTCACAGCACTTTAGAACTGCTTTTCAGCATAGATGGTTTTAGCAAGCAACACCTTTTCTTCATGTGATCACGGCAGGGTACTCAAACACAAGACGTTGGTTCTTTCCTGTTGACAAAGAGTAAAAGATGAAATTACTTAAGTGTCAGTAACCTAAGTAAAAAAGATATGTGAAAAATGGGGACGGAAAAAAAAAATATATATATATGTATACAGTTGTTTTTCTTTTCATAGAGCCCTTTAACATTAAGCCCACACTTGATTCCCAGATAGAGGCCTCTGTAACTTTTTTTGGCATTGGAGTCAAGACGTGTCCTGTCGTCTAAAGCCACGGAAATCTATCGTGGAGGCAAGTAGCACGCGCAAAGCACTGCACAGTGGGAACCCTGGGGCGTTCGCGGCTGCTCCCACCTGTCGGCCAGGTCATTGTGACGCAAATTCTATGGACACGTGGAACACCTGCGGGAGAGCCGGGGCGGGGTCACCCTGGGCGGTAGATCCGAGCGGGGGGCACCCCAGGAGATGGGGGTCGAGGAAGGACCCGAGGGAGTAGAGAGGAGACTCACTCCCCCCATCCCGGACCCGCCCCAAACAAGGTGAGGCCATCGGCCCCTCCCTTCCCTGGGTCCCGGGGTCCTGCTGAGAGGGGTCGCCCGCCGGGCGTCCTCGGAGGGGAGAAACGGGGAGGGGAGGCGACGGCGGGGTCCCGGCCCTGGGAGCTCGCCGGGAGGCGAGGGCGCCCGCTCCCCCCGACCGCTGCGCTGCGCTGCGGCGCGCGCGGGCTCCGCCGGCTGCGATTCCGGCTGGCGGCGAGCGCCGCAGGAAGGACCGGTTCCTGTGCTCCCTCCGCCCCCTTCCCTCGCCTTCTGCTGACGCTGACGTCGGGCGAGGGAGCTGGAGGAGCGCTCCGTTCGCGGCCGGGAGGCTCCCGGGGGCCGGGGCTCCGAGGTACCTGCCCTCCGGGGCCCGGGCGGGGGCGAGCCGGGCGGGCAGCAGGCTGCCGCGGGAGGTTCCCGGCAGCCGGGGCGGTCGGGGGCGCCAGCCCGGGGCTGCCAACCCTGCCCTCCGCGCGCGGGGTGACAGACAGGTCGCCTCCTCCTGCGCCCTCGCCGCCGCGCGGGCACCGCCGCAGCCCCTTCCCCTTCCCCGCCTCCGCCCTGGGGCCTGGGAAGGTCTGGAGGAGGCGCGCGCCTGGAGAGCGCGCGTCCGCCCCGGGGCAGCGGGAGGGAAGCGTTCCCGGCTCCGGCCGCACCTCCGGGCTCCGCGGCGGCAGCGCCCTTCCCCCTCCCGCCCGCCCCACCCCGCCGGGCCTCGCCTCCCGGCCCTTCCGGCCCCAGGACCCCGCCGTCCCTCCCGGGCTGGGGCTTGACTTGTTGCCGAGTTCACCTGCCGCAGCTCCCGGTGCTCGGCTTTTCTCTTCTCCCCGTTCCCCATCTTTGGCGGAGGCGGGAGGGAGCACTGGAAGCACGCGTACCAGGGGGCCTGAGGTGGATCCCCCGCCCCGGGTGAGGTGCTCCGAGCCTCGGACCCGACTGGAGCGGGAGCCCCTAAGCAGGCCGGGTCCCCGCGAACCCCGCGCGCCCGTTTCCTCTGGGTGCCGCTGACGCCGCCTTTCCTGCCTCGCGCTGTCCTGCTTCCTCTAGGAACGAACATATCCTGTTATTACGTCCCTCTGCCCAGAGCGATTGTCCATTAACCTTTCCCGTTGCCTTTTGACTTGGCGTGCCCCCAGAGGCCCCCTCAGCTTCTCTTTGGGCGTCTTAAAAACGGTGCATGAGCCTTTTCCCTGGAAAAAGGCATATAGTTTAGAAAGGGAATTGGGTTCTCTTCTAGATATCAAAAAAAATTATCACGAGAAAGGGTGCTGGGTGGCAGCCTTAGTATCTGAGATCTGGTAACTTTATAAAAATTATCAGGGCCTGGAAAATGTACTACTTATCAGCTGGTTTGAAAATGATATTGAATGTGGGAAGAAAAACACAGAAGGCATTGGCCATTAATGTCCTATAAATTATGACTCGTTGCAAACATGTCCTTGTCCAAACATTTCAGCAAAAACTCGCCAGAAAAATACCAAGTTGATTTCTGAAGACCTTTAGTTTGGTTTTTTTGAGATCTGAACTGTTCCCTGGGCTGAAGGAATGAAGTAGGAAATGCCCACTAGTTTGTAATCCGTGGTCCAGATTCTGTTTGTTACATTCTGTTCAAGGCACACTTTTTTTTTTTTTTTTACTTTTAATTAAGTTTTCAAGTCCGTTTTTTGTTTGTTTGTTTGTTTTGGGTTTCAGTCTTTGTTTTTGAAACATCATGTGTAGAGAATACATGCCATAGGGGCAAAATTCTTTGACTGCCAAATATATATCTAAGGAGATGTGAGCGACTTCACTTTCACTTTTCACTTTCATGCATTGGAGAAGGAAATGGCAACCCACTCCAGTGTTCTTGCCTGGAGAATCCCAGGGACAGGGGAGCCTGGTGGGCTGCCGTCTATGGGGTTGCACAGAGTCGGACACGACTGAAGTGACTTAGCAGCAGCAGCAGCCTTCAAATTGTATCTTTTTTGCACTAAATAGGTAAAGAGTTGTACTGCTATTATAGGATGAATCTTTCGAAAATGACAGTTAAGCTGTTGAATACTAATTATAATAGTGGAGAGACCCAAGGCTAAAAAGCTGATTGTGGACACTCAACCTAACGGGGCATTAATTGCTAAAGACACCGGAGAGTAAACGCTTGGGAACTTTATTTTATAGCTCTTTCCTTCATTTGATGCACTTTTATATCTATCTGACTGCTTTCTCTGAGCATCTGTATTGCCATGCATTTCTCTCCACGTCAGGCTTATGAAAAAGAAGATTTTGTTACCCCAAAAAACCTTCAAAACTGCTGCATTTTTAGTGTATTTGACTTGAGTACATTTTTTTTTTTCAGGTGCCGGCAGGTTTATCAGAGAAAGAGATGTGTGGCAACTGTGAAATGATATGGCAGGGTCAACCTGTTTCCGTGTGAACTTTTTTAAGTTACAGAAACCTCATACAAGAGAACGTGGTAAAGTTAATAGGCCACAAGGATCAGGAAGAATTTTTCCTCTTTATTGGTTGAGCTGTACACCTGGAAGCCTGAGGATGGGTGGGAACATTTAGGATCAGTGCACTGGCTACTAATGTCCTTTTTATTCCATCTGCACTTTCAGATTTATGGGGACCTTGGACAAGGATGCTATCTGTATGTTTATGTCCATGAGGCAACATAGGTCACTGATTAATTCACCTTTTTCCCATCTTCACCCCCATCCAGAATCTGCCTCAGTAAAGCCTTTAAACTCAAATACCAGTATAGGAGGAACATTCCCCCCTCCCCCACCGCCCGGCTGTCACATTTTATACCACTGTCATATCTAGTGCCATGGAGGATGGGCAAGGACAGGCTTTGGATCCCAGTGGAGCAGGATTGGAGCCCCAGCTGCAACACATAATTAGCTATGTGACCTTGAGCAAGTTGCTTCAGCTTTCCAGGTCCTTATTTGCTTATCTATAGAGCAGGAATATCCACCTTACATTTATATATATATATATATGCATTGGAGAAGGAAATGGCAACCCACTCCAGTGTTCTTGCCTGGAGAATCCCAGGGACTGGGGAGCTATATATATATATATGGATTTTCACAGTAAATAGGACTCCAGTTGGGCTTCCTGGGTGCTAGTGGTAAAGAATCTGCCTGCCGATGCAGGAGACGCGATTCGATCCTTGGGTCAGTATGATCCCCTGAAGAAGGAAATGGCAACCCACTCCAGTATTCTTGCCTGGAGAATCCCATGGACAGAGGAGCCTTGCAGGTTACAGTCTGTGGGGTCACAAAGAGTTGGACAGGACTGAGCACACACACACAGCAGGACTCAAGTAATAGTAGATTAATTATTCTTTCACATGCTAAACATATGTGCTGTCTATATCTGAAAAGGATGCTTCCGCCTTTCCCTCATGATAGAGAATGTGTTCCAGTTGGTTTTGAGTTGTTGCAGTGATTTTGTACCAATACTGAGAATTTGGGCGTTATAGAATCCTCCCTGAAGTTGAAGAATGCAATCTGTGGTTGAGGAATAAAGCAAAGCTAATTTGTTGCATTAGGGGTAGATCTTCTAAACCCCTGACACTCAAATGTGATCCATGAACCAGCAACACTGACTTCCCTGAGAGCTTGTAAGACAGGTGGAATCTCAACCCACCCTCCCTCGACCCCATGTCCACTGAATAAGAATCTCTTCTTAACAAGATCCCCAAGTGAGTCCTGTGTACATTAAAGTTAGAGAAGCATTGTCCTAAGCTGGTATTTATTAAACTTTTCTGTCTGATAGAATCATTTGGGGGCTTGTTAAGTGTGGATTCCCAGCCAGGCGTCTCCCATCTGCTGTTCACACCTCAGGTAGCTCTGATGCCCCAGGCTTCTCCCACTGATCTTTGAGAACATGCTCACTCAGTGGTGTCTGACTCTTTGTGACCCCATGGACTGTAGCCCACCAGGCTCTTCTCTCCATGGGATTTCCCAGGCAAGAACACTGGAGTGGGTTACCATTTCCTTCCTCAGGGGATCTTCCTGACCCAGGGATCAAACCCGGATCTCCTGCATCTACATGAATGGCAGGGGGATTCTTTACCACTGAGCCACCTGGGAAGCCCAGTTTTTGAGAAACATTGCACCAAGCTTTTTATGCAGCAGAGTATACTAAGATGGGCCTCTGCCCTCTTCTTTAACAGAGCATTTTGGCAGATATGACCTTTGATAGTCAATTCCCTTTGAGGTAAATAGGTGTTATAAATCCCTATCTATCTGCTTAGGAAAATTAGGACTACGGCCATGATTTGCCGCTGTGGATAAAGCATATGGTAGAACTGCCTTGAACCTCTATAAATTCTAGTTAACCATGCTTGCATGACTCTAGCATCCCAGTTAATGCCCTGAAGTAATTTCAGATTTCAGTGAATCTCTCCAGGACACAGATGACTCTAAGGTGTTTTATACACACTTTTAAAACAAAGCCTTCCTTCTGTGTGACTCCTGGCCAATTACTTAGGATAAGTAACTGATTTTGAGCTTCAGCCATAAAATGAGGATGATGTCCCGTGGACAGTGTTGCCAGGATAAGCATGCTGTGCACAGAGCATTCATGTTGGTGTCTGAGAAGTGCTAGTTCCTCAACCAATAGTAGCTACTTGTCTCATTGTAAACCTAGTGAGAGAATGAGTTCTTGGAGAGTTGAGAAAATGGCATTGCTCATGATGAGAAGTCTCTCCTGCTGGTTAGATGATGTCATTCATCAGGCCTTCGGCCAAATCAGAGAAGAGGGGTTGCCACTCAGTTTTCAGCAATCATCTGTTGTGTGTGTCCTGTGTCATGCATCGTTCCAATGCTGGGAATCCCAAGACGAGACCCAGACCCTTCTGTGCTCTGGAGGAGCCTGCAGCCTAGTGAGGGAGATCAGTGGGTCAGGTGACGATGACATTTCAGGAAAGGTAGGGAGAGGTGAAGCCCAGGGCAGAGACACCCAACCCAGGTGGGGGAGAGGGCGGAGAAAACTGAGACGATTGATTTATGGAGGAAGTGACCCTTGAGTTAAGCCTCAAAGGGCCAATAAGAATTTGGCAGGTCAGAAAAGGTGATGAGTCGAGGGAGAGTTTCCCACACAGTACCCAGGTGTACAGAGGGAAGGCATACTGGCAAATAGTCCTCATGCCTGGAGCCCGTTGTGCATGTATGTCCCTTACTGTCTGAATGACCTTGGGCAAGTTTGATCAATCTGTGAGTTGAGAGGCTTAAATGTATTAATCAGGGTAAGCGCAGGACTCATTTCAATTTTGTGCTGGACAGTCATGGAGAGCTGGTGGAGATATTAGTAGAAAATGAGGGACTGATGTTAAAAAGCTATTAGAATTAGAGGAAAGTAAAGGGGTCATTTTTAGAAGACATTTTACAGAAAGTACATAGAATCGAAAGAGGATGCCTGAAAAAGACACCTGAATGCAGTGAATTACCATGGGGTCGGATACACGAGGTATATGTATTCTGTGATGACCATGAGTATGTAGATAATGGTATATTGCTAACTCTGAGAATCTAGACTTGAGAGTGGTAGGTCCCTCTCATTCTGTGGTGAGAGTATTTGTGCAAGAAGTGGTTATAAAGTATTGCAGCTGCTTTCCCAGACCACACGTTAAAATCATCCCGTTGCTCACCATCATCATGATCTCTCACACCCACTTCTCTGTTCCCAGAACAGGGCATGAAAGCCTAATGGTACTTAGGGGAAGTTCAGCCTTCTCTGCATGTTTCTGGGGTAGTGCCTCCTAGGCCAGGGACCAAGGAGCTAATTGTGATAAATGGCACACATTGTTCTTGGTAGGAACCCCGAGAGCTGCCAGGAGTCGTCAAGGTTTTGTTGGGTATAAGCATGATGGCAGCTATGGATTTGGGAATAACATGGAACCTGAGCCTGTGATTAGGAGAGATTGTTTTTTAACAGAAGCTGAGCCCATTATCCGAGCTTCCCTGGTGGCTCAGTGGTAAAGAATCTGCCTGCCAATGCAGGAGACTCAAGAGAGCAGGGTTAGAGCTCTGGGTTGGGGAAGATCCCCTGGAGAACGAAATGGCAACAAACTCCAGTGGTCTTGCCTGGGAAATCCCATGGACAGAGGAGTCTGGTGGGCTACAGTCCATGAGGTCACAAAAGAGACATAACTCAGCGATTGACGACAAACTAACAACAAGCCCGTTATCCAACCCTTTGGTCCAGGAGTAGAGTGGAGTGCTTAAAACAGGATTTCGAAAGTCAAAAGCAGCCTTTCATTGACTAGTTGTAGACTTTGGGCAAATTATTTCACCTTTGTGTCTCACTTGCAGAATGGGCTGTTTGCCCTTCTGATACGGGCATGACTCTGTTCGGTGCCTCACACGTGTAAAGGGCAGTACATAATTACTGCCCTTCATCCAGCACATATTTGCTGAAGGCCTGCTGTATTCAGATTCTGTGCTTGGCGTAAGGGGGCAAAGATGGACCAGTTAGGATTCCCCCCCTCAAAGGACTTCCGGGCCAGTGCAGGGGTGTGCATGGGTTCTCAGTTGTGTTGGACCCTGTGACCTCATGGACTGTAGCCTGCCCGGCTTCTGGGTCCTTGGGGTTTCCCTGGCAGGAATACTAGAGTGGGTTGCCATTTCCTCCTCCAGAGGATATTCCTGACCCAAGGATCAAACCTGCATCTCCTGCATTGGATTCTTTACCATTGAGCCACCTGGGAAGGGCTAGTATGTGTGTGTGTTTTGGTGGGTGGCGGGGGGGGGGGGGAGGGGGGCAGGCACGATGCAGATGTAATCAGCTCATTGCAGGAGAATAATGGGACTGCGGAGCACCACCAGCATTGGTGTGGGGCAGTTGATTCTCTAGTGGGGAGGGCAGGAGTGGGAGGCCCCTGGGGAGAAGGAGGACAGGTGTTGGGTTGGGGAAGACTTCACTGAGGAGGTGACATTTGTGAAGAGTCGAGGTAAGCTTAAGTCGTTGTTTAGTCATTGAGTTGTGTCCACTTCTTTGCAACCCCGTGGACTATAGCCCACCAGGCTCCTCTGTCCATGGGATTTCCTAGGCAAGAATACTGGACTGGTTGCTGTTTCCTCCTCCAGGGTATCTTCCCAACACAGGGATTGAACCCATGTCTCCTGCATTAGCAGGAGGATTTGCATGTTATACAAAGAGTTCAGACAATGGTGTAAAAGATTAGAATGGGTAGATACAAGGATGGTTTTGCCTCTGAAGGCCTAGACTAAGCCCTGATTGTGAATCTAAAAGGAGGAGATGTGTTTAGTAGCTTTTTAGGAGGTAGGATGAAGAGGACTGGGAGACTGGCTGCAAAAGATGAGAAGTCAAGTTTGGGCCACTCAGTAGATTTCCTGCTGGTGATTAGCACTGGGACCACAAGAAGGAGAAAAATTGAGGGGGTGATGGAGAGAGAGAATTTTAGTTTTAGAGGTGCTGAATTTGAAGTGCCTGTTGGACATCCGTGAAGATGACCAGAGGGAGTTGGTTATTTAAACCCCTCTCCAGAGCTCCAGTGGCTCCCCTTGCAGCTCAGACTGTAAAGAATCCACCTGCAATGCAGGAGACACAGGTTCAATCCATGGGTTGGGAAGAAGAGAAGAGAACCTGGGAACCTGGAGAAGAGAATGGCTACCCACTCCAGTATTCATGCCTGGGAAATCCCATGGACAGAAGAGCCTGGTGCGGCTGCAGTCCATGGGGTTGCAAAGAGTCGTACACGACTGAGCATGTACACACACACACCCCCCCTAGAGTGCCAAAGAGTCGCACAGGACTGAGCATGTGTACACACACACTCACACACACCCCAGAGTGCCAAAGAGTCAGACACAACTGAGCATGTGTACACACACACACACACACACACACACACACCCCAGAGTGCCAAAGAGTCAGGACTGAGCATGTGTACACACACACCCCAGAGTGCCAAAGAGTCAGACAGGACTGAGCATGTGTACACACACACACACACACACACACACACACACACACGCACACACATGCACACACCCAGAGTGCCAGATCTACATTTTGATACTCCCACTGTAGTCTCTGGAGAGGGGTTTAACTTTGGAAGTCATACAGCTGTTGGTGGAAGCCACAAAAGTGAATTAAATCACCTAGAGAGAGCAAGTAGAGTGTAATAGAAGACAGCCAAGGTTTGCGACCCCATGGACTGCAGCCCCGCCAGGCTCCTCTGTCCATGGGATTCTCCAGGCAAGAATGCTAGAATGGGTTGCCATTTCCTGCTCTAGGGGATCTTCCCAACCCAGGGATCGAACCCAGGGCTCCTGCATTGACAGGCAAATTCTTTACCACTGAACCACCTGGGAAATCCTGGAACCTTATAGATCATTGATATTCGAAAGGTGCACACACAGAGGGAAAGGAGCCAACAAGGAAAACTGAACAGTTGCCAAGTGTAGAGAGTGTTTACTGAGAAACAGAAGAAGGGGAGCTTACTCAGAGGTCAAGAGAGAGGAGGACCTTCGCTGGGCTCATAGTGAGAAGCTTCCTCTGGTGTGGTGGAAAAAGGAAGCACACTGCGTGGGCCTAGAAGAGCTCCCTCTGTGAAGAGAAGGAGGAGGATGGTGACTGGAGGGAGAAAGAGGCTGAAGAATATGGGTTGAAGGCAGAAAGGGAGGTTGACTGACTTGAAAGAGAAGGAATAATAGATGGAATAAGGTGGGAAGGGGCAAGAGGGTGAGACCGGTCCCTTGTGAAGAGGAAGGAACAGCCGTGGCTGTAGTCGTGGTGCTGGATGGTCCCCCAAAATGAGTAATGGTGACGAGGGGAGGAAGCGGTGAGAGAAAGGGCCCAGTGCCATGCCCAGGGCCACGATTCCCCATAGAGCGTGAGGGGGGAGCCTGGTCATCGCCCTCCTGGGGAGTTGCCTCTGCCTCCTACTCCCTGAAGGCCAGGAGCCGAGCGGCCTTGTGTCTGATGCCTTTTCTCGGCGTTGCCATAGGCAGCTCGGGCGTCGCCGTGGAGTAGGTAAACTTGCCCTGGCGCCACACCTGACCTGACGCTCCGTGCCTTTGGGCTACTTCCTGGTGGTTCTTCCTGCTTATTCTACCTGCCTTACCAGGCATATCCCCAATGGTCCTGTCTTTCCTGATTCCCACCAGAAGAACTGGTGGTGTGCCTTATTTGTTATAATTAATGATTAATGATTTATATTAGTAACAGCAGTTCTACTGCTGTTATTTATTTCAGAAAACCTCTTCCCTAAGAAAGTAGCAAGAACCTGGAAAAGAGAGCTTTTATTAGTTCTCAGATAACACCAACCAGATGACCCAGTTTAGGCAAGGGTGGCTCTGCTAATCGAGGTACATGAAAACACAGAGCTGTCTCCTTCTGCTTGCCTTTACTGTTGACTTGTATTTGAAGGTCTTCCTCTTGCATCTCCCTCCCCTTCCTAGGCCGTCTTCATCCCTTGCTCTTGTGCTTGCGTGCTAAGTTGCTTCAGTCATGTCCGACTCTGTGGGGCCCCATGGACTGCAGCCCACCAGGCTCCTTTGTCCATGGGATTTTCCAGGCAAGAGTACTGGAGTGGGTTGCCATTTCCTTCTCCAGTGCATGAAAGTGAAAAGTGAAAGTGAAGTTGCTCAGTCGTGTCCGACTCTTCACGACCCCATGGACTGCAACCCACCAGGCTCCTCCATCCATGGGATTTTCCAAGCAAGAGTACTGGAGTGGGGTGCCATTGCCTTCTCCAGGGGATTGTCCTGACCCAGGTGTCTCTGGCATTGGCAGGTGGTTCTTTACCACCAGCACCACCTGGTCCCTTGTTGTTAAGCTAGCTCAAACTCCAACATGATTTAGGGACCACTGCTTCACCAACGGAGAAGGCGATGGCACCCCACTCCAGTACTCTTGCCTGGCAAATCCCATGGACGGTGGGGCCTGGTAGGCCGCAGTCCATGGGGTCGCTAAGAGTTGGACACGACTGAGCGACTTCACTTTCACTTTTCACTTTCATGCATTGGAGAAGGCAATGGCAACCCACTCCAGTGTTCTTGCCTGGAGAATCGCAGGGAAGGGGGAGCCTGGTAGGCTGCTGTCTAGGGGGTCACACAGAGTTGGACATGACTGAAGCGACTTAGCAGCAGCAGCAGCACTTCACCAAAGAAAGTCCTTGAATCTGTGCCATTTCCAGAGAAAGGAGTCATGCTGGTTTATTTACAGGACCTGTGCACAGCGTAGACATTTTATAAACAACATACTGGCGTCTGTGTGTTTAGGTAATTTAAAACAAATGGAAAAGGCTTACTCTATGCCTCGGACATTTTCTTCCATCCTGGGCCTCCGTTAGCTCATCTCTGAAAGGAGAAGATAGGACTGAATAATCTGTAAGTCCTCTGCTACCTCTGAGTGATCTGTGGAGGCCTAAGAAATTACTTGATCATTTCTGTAAGAAGCTTTAAATTGTGAATTTAACCTTAAAGAAAGAGAACTTTATAAACAGTAGTATCTTGCAGGTCGTTCTGATTGTTGACATTACACTTACGTGTAATTTCATAGAGGTGTCATCACTGCATTCATATTTTTGTCTTCCTTCACACTTGTAGTACTATTAACCATTCATATTTGTATATGAATTATGTACATTTCATTTATAAATGTGTGTGCATTTTATATTTGTAGGTATTTATATGTGTGCTTTTGTGTGTGTGTGTATAGTGAGAGAGTGATTGATTTATCTTCTCACTTTTGATGATCTAATGGTAGTTCATCCACTTCACTAAATCATTTCTATAAATCTGATTTAAAAGAAATAGTACATTTTGCAGATAGAGTTTGATCTTTTTAAAGCAACTTATTGTGAAAATGCAGATTGTAGGTCATTTTAAAAGACCATACTGAAGGTCATTTTAAAAGGCTATGTATACATGTATGTATATACACACACATGTATATATAGTTTATGTACATATATATATGTGAGATTTTATTTCTGTAATGACGTATCTGACAGGATAATTGTCAGAGAGATTCTGGGGAGAAAACTCTTTGAAAATATCTGTATCTGTATAGAATATTGGTGACCTGAGAATTAATTTTTGGCTCTTTGCTGCTTTGCTTAATGCCTTAGACCAAAGCTATGTAATAAAAATGTAAGGGCAGCCACATATGTAATTTAAAACATTCTAGTGGACACATTGAAACAACTAAAAAGAAGCAGAGAAAATTAGATAATATATTTATTTGGTGCAATATATCCAAAATATTATTTCAACATGAAATATGAAAATACATATATAAAATATAAATAAGTATAAATGTAATTTATAACATATAATACAAATATATATTTATATATAATATAGCAATACAATTATATAAAATTTAAATATACATAAATCAATATAGAATACATATAATTTTAGCAACATAAAATATAAATAAATATGAAGTATCAATTTCTTATTGGACACTTTACTTTTGGGATTACTAAGTCTTCAAAATATAGTGTGTGTTTTATTTGAAAACATATCTGTATTCAAACTAGCCATATTTCCAAGTTGCTCAGTAGCCACATTTGGCTAGTGGCTGATATATTGGACAACACAGTCTTGGATGAGAAAATTTGTTTATCTCAGATTAATCTCTCAAAAAATTGTATCCCAGTTATAAAATGCAGTGTTAAAATTTAAAGAAAACATGTATTCTCATCATTTAATGACGCTGTGTGCTGGTACTTAAGGGTCTAGTATCTCTTTTTTTTTTGTTTTAATTTTCTGTTTGGCTGCACTGGGTCTTAGTTGCGGCTCTGGAGTTCTGTAGTTGTGGCGTGCAAACTCTCGCTTGCAGCATGTGGATCTAGTTCCCTGACCAGGGATTGAATCCAGGCCCCCTGCGTTGGGAGCAGAGAGTCTTAGCCACTGGACACCAGGGAAGTTCCATGCAGTCTAGTATTTCTTGACTGAAGTTGATTGAGACCTTTGTCTGAGTAGCGTGTTCCTTCATTGTTCACCTTGTGAGGTTAAGCTTTTAGAGAAAAGGCACTATAAAGACCAGAGATTAAAATCCATTTGCTAAATTGCATTTCAAAGTTACATATACCAAACTAAATAAAATCAAAGGTGAGTATAATTTATACAGCAAGGTCTTTAAAAAAATCCTTTCTTTAGCAAAGATACACTATTTGTTCTTTTTCTGTTTCCAGTCTTCTAATCCATTTCATATTATCTGCTCTTATAGATCCCCTTGAGGTTTCTTTCAGTGCCAGCCTTGTTATTGCCATCATGATTTTTGTCACAGCACAAAATTCACCCTTGATTCTCCTATACAAGCAGGGTGTAAGCAAGAGAAAGAATAGCAAGACCTAGATCATGCCCCACCCCCCCCGAACAATTTGAGTTTGAGGGTTATTTTGGTTTTAGTTTATTTCATGGGGCCATATTATTTTTAACTAAAATTAATATCAAGGATGAAAGCCTTTTAGAGAATATGTTAGCTTGTTAAAGTTTCTTTAAGTATGAGATGCTGCATTTGGTATATTCCTTTGAGAGACATCCCTTAGAAGAGAGGAAGAGACTCAGGAGAGCATCAGGTTGCTAATTGGCTGACTAGTGTTTGGGGCCCAGAATTCCTGCATGTAAACTTGATCTTTAACCTGACCTCCAAGAGGTCTCTATTTCTAGAAACCAGTTTCCTTATCTTTAAAAAGGAACATGTTGTGTTCATTATCTCTAAGCTTTCTCATAAGTAAAAGTCGCTCAGTCATGTCTGACCCTTTGCTACCCCATGTATAGTCCTGAATTCTCCAGGCCAGAATACTGGAGTGGGCAGCCTTTCCCTTCTCCAGGGGATCTTCCCAACCCAGGGATTGAACCCAGATCTCCTGCATTGCAAGTGGATTCTTTACCAGCTGAGCCACAGGGAAGCCCAAGAATACTGGAGTGGGTAGTCTATCCCTTCTCCATTGGATCTTCCCGACCCAGGAATCGAACTGGGGTCTCCTGCACTGCAGGTGGATTCTTTACCAACTTAGCTACGAGGGAAGCCCATCCTCTGAAAATAATTAAAATCAGCTCTATGGGTTTGTGACTAAGGGCAACCTGGATGTCAGCTAGCTTCGTCTACTATTTTACAGATGAGCCAAGTATAAGATGAGCAAGCCACGCTTCAGTTTGGCTTCCCAGGTGGTGCTGGTGGTAAAGAACCCACCTGCCAAAGCAGGAAACATAAAAGACCAGGGTTTGATCCCTGGATCGGGAAGATCCCCTAGGTAGGAAACGGCAGCCCACTCCAGTATTCTTACTTGGAGAATCCCATGCAGAGAGGAGCCCGGTGATTGCACAGGGTTGCAAAAGAGTCAGACACAACTGAAATGACTTGGCACACAAGTGGAAGAGGGGTAAGCTTGTATCATGACCGTGGGCTTACAGGCTTTTGTTTTATACTAAGCAGAATATTGGGAGACAAGTTATATTGGCATTGGAAATATTTACTTCAGGATGCGATCTTAATAGAGTTAGGGAATTATTAAGCTTAGTTAACACCTGGATATAATATTTGAGCTGTTTTGAAACGTGAATGATCATTTAAAAATATCCTAAGCCACAATTCATTAACAGAAAATGCAAATTTTAATAGAGACTTGCACATGTAGGTTTAAATGAAAAGTCATCCATCTTTTAGCTGCCTTGAATATGGTTAGAATTCTGCTTTCCTCCCGTAAGATTTGCTGACTCACAAAATTAAAGCATGACTCATAAAATTAAATTATGATGGTGTTTCACATTTGCTTGTGAACTTATGAAATGTCAAAAATCATTTTCAGGAGACTCAAACTCATCTGCAAACAGAACCCATTTAAAGTTCTGTGGAATGCTCAAGTAGTCATAACCTTATCAAAATCTGAAAGGGAAAGCTGGGTGATACCTGAGACATAGGAAAAACACCCATAAAAACTAGTCAGAATCACATTACTTTAACTAATGTCTGGCTTTTGAAGGGATAGAAGATGATTCAACTTCCCACCCTCCACAGGGAACCCTTTTTCTCAACTATGTGTGAACACATTTTGATGAATCAATATTGGAATAATAACAATAAATGCAGTTAGTTATGCCTGGAGGAACTGCTTTAGTTTTTCCTCCCCATTTCTACTGAAACTATTTAGACATTTATACTTAAAACACTTTTCCTTCTCTATGTGGGAAAGAATCTTTCTAGACATGAGAAAAGGGTGAAAGTGTTAGTTCCTCAGGAGTGTCCAACTCTTTGCAGCCTCATGGACTGTAACTCACCAGGTTCCTCTGTCTATGAAATTTTCCAGGCAAGAATACTGGAGTTGGTAGCCATTTCCTTCTCCAGGGCATTTTCCCAACCCAGGGATCAAACCCAGGTCCCCTACAGTGCAGGGGGATCCTTTACTGTCTGAGCCACCAGGGAAGCCCAAGATAAACTTTTTGGGGAAAAGATGAAAAATATATTGAGCAAAATAAGAAAGAAGAACATTATTTTTCTAGCATGGTACCTAGCACCTCTGACAAATGTGTGTTTCTTCTGCTCATTTGGCAGTTCATCAGAAGCCTGTATCTGAGACCTGGTGCTGGAGTCAATTTGCTTTGTTCTCTCTGGATCACAGGTCCCCAGTTGAAAAGGAAGGGGCTTTGTTCTGTTGTTTCTTAACAACCTCTAGATTCTAAGTTATACAACTTATATTACTGCTGCTGCTAAGTCGCTTCAGTCGTGTCCGACTCTGTGCGACCCCCTAGACGGCAGCCCACCAGGCTCCCCCATCCCTGGGATTCTCCAGGCAAGAATACTGGAGTGGGTTGCCATTGCCTTCTCCAACTTATATTAGTTCTGTGGTTATATGTCAGAGAAATGAAACCAGCTATTGAAAACTGGTAGTAGTTCTAGATGAAGTTGTTCTCTGTAAAAACAGAAAGATGGAATGAGGAGAAAATTATATAAATTAGTATCCTGCAAAATTGGAAGTTAAATCCAAGAGACCTGCCACAGGTGTCCATTTGTTATGGAAAGTCGATTAGGAACTCTCTAGCAAAGACAGGACACAGAAGGTGATCACTACATGTGAAATAAACCGCATCAAACATCTACCCTCCAGGAGCTACAAAGTATATCTCAGTGCTGAAAAGTGACTAAAGGTGCTTTCAGAGATTGGTCCCCGTATGTCCCCATGTGTCCCAGGTCACAGCTCTTGTTCTTAAAAGTTGTAGGAATGCACAGCTGCTTATGGTTGGTTGCGTGCATATGCGCGTGTGTGCACATGTACACACACACCCATGCAGTTCTACCGTAGAAGCAGTTTGTTCTTTGCTTTCCGCCTGTCTGGAATAATACCCTCCCAGCATACCCACAGGGCTGCCCAGGTGGCACTAGTGGTAAAGAATCCTCCTGCCAGTACAGGAGATGCAAGAGATGAGGGTTCGATCCCTGGGTCGGAGAGATCCCCTGGAGTAGGGGAAAATGGCACCCCGTGCCAGTCAGTACTCTTCCTGGGAAGTCCCATGGGCAGAGGACCCTGGTGGGCTGCAGTCCATGGGGCCTCAAAGAATGGGACATAACCCTAACTGAACACACATACCCACACACACTCCTGCCCGTCCCCTGGCCAGCAACTACTGATTCTCGGAATCCCAGCCCAGAGGCCGTGTAGGGAGCCAGCCCAGTGCCCTGACCTCTCTTTTCTTCTAACCCTGGGTACCTCCCCCTGCCATGGCACTTACTCCCCATCACAGGAAGCACTCAGCACTCCCTGACTTCAGATTCTCCTGTTCACTTATACACAAGTATCCCTGAAAGTCTGTGGCGGGTAGTGATGGCTAATTTTACAGGGGTTTAATTTTAAAGAATTATTCTGTATTTCATCAGATAATGTGAACTCATTGCTTATGAGCTCTTTCACCATCTTATGTTGCATGAAGAAGAAAAATGACTACCAAACAGTTGATAAGGTATCAGTTGTAGGAGACATCCAGCTTCAGGAAGGTTGCAGTGTGAACATATCTGCACCTGGGATTCAGTGGCATGTGGTGCCATGAAGCTGGTGTTTGGGAATGAGTGATCTTTCTATGGGATGATTCAGACATACCCCCCGCACCTACATATACTGTAAGACTCTGTTCTCGTCTCTTGCAAAGTGTGTTTAAATGCTGGTGTGCACAACAGAATGAAGCACTTTAAGATGGTGACAGTTTTTAGTTAGAAAATACAGATTTTGAATAAGTTAGACAAATGACAAATTTGGCAGTGGTTCTGATCTGCAATTCAAGAGAATCTTCCATATGCTCAGTACAGATTAAGGAAAAGGGGATACTGGACTCAGTTTCAGCTAGGACTCGAGCTAATAGAAAACCTGCTCACTGAAGGAGGAGAAAAACCTAATGTTTAAGTTGGACAAGGAATTAATTTGAGACATGAAAACTGCCCAAGAGACAGGACACACTTAGGAAACATGAGGCAAAAGGAAGCTTACTGTTTCTGTGGGTTGAGAGTATTGGTTTGGTGACATATAACTGCCCATCTTATCTTTACTCTGAGTAAGGGTTGGCTCAAGAACTTTAGACTCTTTGCATAATTCAAATATAATCAGAAGTGCCATCAGCGAACTCCATAAGCTCCTAGAAAAGGGTTGTGGGCCAGAATAAATGTTCAGTGCAGTTGAAGGCAGCCTGTATGGAATGAAAATACTTAACGCATGTTACGTTTCCAAGGAGGAGAATCCAGTATCAGGATTTGAGGCAGCTAAAATTGACTCTTTTTGGAGCAGTGCATCAAATTTGCTTAAACCAGGCTTGCTTTAGTATTCTATGAACCTTGGAGT
This sequence comes from Capra hircus, assembly GCF_001704415.2. NCBI lineage: Eukaryota > Metazoa > Chordata > Mammalia > Artiodactyla > Bovidae > Capra > Capra hircus. The sequence goes on from NC_030811.1 coordinate 104,306,153, forward strand.
TATTCAGAAGAAACTTTAGCACATGTGTTGGCCAACCTGTGTGTTCAGAACGGTGTTTCAATAGCTATAGAAAATAGAAACAAGTGGGACAGCTGTGGTCTGTCCACATGGGTAGATAAAATTGAAGAGTCAACACGCCAAGCATGTAAGAAAAGCGGAGATGAGGATGAGCTTAATGATTGCACAGAACCCCTGTACAAAATGTGAACAAAATATCCCTCCTCCCTGTTTGTCCCGATTTCCCCTCGTGGCAAGGTGGTCTCTCAGCCACATGGGTGTATTTGAGGACAGCTCCTGTTTTGAATGCCTGGCCTTAGAGCCTGAGGAAATGGCAACCCGCTCCAGTCTTCTTGCTTTGGAAATCCCATGAACAGAGGAGCCTGGCGGGCTACAGTCCTTGGGGTTGCAAAGAGTCGGACGCAACTGAGCGGCTGAACACACTGGAGCCTGGGGTGGGGATATTACAACTACGTCAAGGTGCAGCCTGGGAAGGTCTTAAGAACATTAGGGTGGTCGTCTTGGTGTCACCCTTAGTGTCTCTGCTCGCCTCAGCGGGTGCCCTACCTTTGAGCAGGGCTACGTCTCTCCCCTTTATTACTTGTCTGCTCTTCCCGTACTCATCCCCCCACCCTCAGGGTTGCTCCATCAGAATTAGGAACTATTCATTGGTCTATTAACTCATGGGCCCCTACTTCTTAGAGTGGGTCTTAATTATTATTGGTTCATCTGCTTTGTCCTCTGGGAGGCAGAGTTTAGTGAGACACAAACACATGTGGTCAGGTGGTGCTGAACTGAACAATATTGGTGCTTTTATTTTTCTCATCATGGGACTCAGAGTCCATAAGTAACTTGATACTTGCTCTTCGTTGCCTATCTCCCAAGGTAAGGTGACCACAAGTAGAAGTTGAGGAAGTCTCTGTGCTATTAACCACCATTTATTTTGGGTTTCTTTCATAAGTGCCTTGTGGCAGAAGTGGAGAAATAGCTTCCTGTGCAGAATCATGAATTGAAGTATTAGCTATTCTTAGACTTTATTTTATTTTATAGGGCAAGTGATATTTTTACAGCAGAATTTACAAATTTGGGGATACATGAAGATTTCTTTAGATGTCTCTTGCAAATGTCAAGAGTCTCCTGGATCTGGAAATTATGTTTGTATTCATCCGTCTTTCCTGCTCAGCTAGCTTTGTCTACTACTATAGCCAATGATCACATGTATCATTTGAGCATTTAAAGTCACTAGTTTCAATGTAAAGTGCACACAAGATTTCAGACTTGATAGAAAATCATGAGTGCAAATATACAATTTGTAATTTTTAAATTGATTGCATGTTGGAATAGTATTTTAGGATATATTGGATTAAATATATATTTAAACATTTTTACCATTTCTTTTAACTTTCTTTTTTTAAAGAATGACTTTTCCTGTTAATCTTTGCTAGGATTGGTATTTTCAACTTTGTGTGTTTGTTTAGAATGTAACCATTCTAAAAGATATGTAGGGTATCTCACAGCTGTTTCTATTTGCCTTTCCCTAATGTACAATGCATTTATTTTCTCATAATTCCCTTTTTATCAGTGTCTTTGTGTATGATTTTGTTCCCATTTGTATACCTTTTATGGTGAGGTGTCTATACATGCCCATTTTTGTTTTAACCTTTTGACTCCCTTCACCCATTTCTCCAACCACTTACTACCCACCTCTGGCAACCACCAGTATGGTATGAGCTTGCTTTTTGTTTGTTTGTTTTTGAATCCACATATAAGAGAGATTAGAATGTATTTGTCTTTCTCTATCTGATGTATCTCACTTAGCGTAATGCCCTTGAAGTGTATTTATGTTGTTGCAAATGGCAAGGTGTCAGTCTTCTTTATGTCTGAATAGTATCCCATTAGGGCTTCCCAGGTGGCTCAGTAGTAAAGAATCTACCTGCTGAGCAGATGTGGGTTCGATCCCTGGGTCAGGAAGATCCCCTAGAAAAGGAAATGGTAACCCACTCCAGTATTCTTGCCTGAAGAATTCCGTGGACAGAGGAGCCTGGTGGGCTACAGTCCATGGGGTCACAAAGAGTCGGACATGACTTAGCATTTAAACAGCAGCAAGCAGCAGCAGGAATATCCCATTTTTTTGTATGTGTTTGTATGCGTATGAATGTGTATACACGTTACAATTTATCCACTCAGGCATCAGTGGACACTAGAAATTTAGCCTGTTTCTGTATCTTGGCTATCATAAATAAGGCTGCAATGAACATGGGGGCGCAGATATCTTTTTGAGTTAGTGTTTTCATTTCAGATAAATAACCGGAGATAGAGCTGCTGGATCGTATGGCAGCCCTACTTTTCATTTCTTGAGGAACTGCCGTTCTGTTTTCTGTAGGGGCTATGCCAGTTTACATTCCCACCACATCCTTGCCAACACTTGCTGTCTCTTGTCTTTTTGATAATAGCCATTCTGACAGGTTTGAGGTGATATCTCACTGTGGTTTTGATTTGTATTTCCCTGATGATTTAGCATATTTCCATGTATCTGTTGGCCATCTGTATGTCTTCTTGGGAAAAATGTCTATTCAGATCTTCTCGTCTTCTAATCAGATTGTTTGATTTTGCTGAGTTGTGTGAGTTCATTATATATTTTGGCTATTACCCCATATCAGATATATGATTTGCAAGTGTTTTCTCCCATTGAGGAGGTTGCCTTACATTAGCTTTTGAGTAAGATGATGTCCCCCTTATTTATTTTTCCTTTTGCTTCTTTGCTTTCGGTGTCAGATTCAAAAAGTTATTGCCAAGACCTACATTAAGGAGATTGCTGCCTATGTTTTCTTCTAGTTTTATGGTTTCAGGTCTTACATTTAAGTCCTTGACCCATTTTTAATTTGCTTTTGTGCATGATGTGAGATAGTAGTCCAGTCAGGTCTTACATTTAAGCCTTTGACCCATTTTTAATTCGGTTTTGTGCATGATGTGAGATAGTAGTCCAGTTTTATTCTTTCGCATATAGCTCTCCACTTTTCCCAACACAACTTTTTGAAGAGACTATTCTTTCCTCCTTGTATATCCTTGTCTCATTTGTCATGAATTAATTGACTGTATATGGATGGGTTTATTCTTTTTATTTTTTTAATGTGACTATTAGATCATTTTAAATTATTTATGTAGCTCATAAAGATCTTCCCTGGTGCTCAGCAGTAAAAAATCCACCTGCCAGTTCAGGAGATGGGTTAGATCCCTGGGTCAGGAAGATCCCCTGGAAAAGGAAATGGCAACCCATTCCAGTATCAATGCCTGGAAAATCCCATGGCCAGAGGAGCCTGATGAGCTACAGTCATGACGTCACAAAAAGTCTAAAATAAACGAATAAATGTAGCTCCTAGTATGAATAAATGTAGCTCTGTTGGACAGAGCTGACCTAGACTATAGGTTCCTTGAGGCCAAAAATGGTGTCTGACACATTAGATAGTCAATGCATGTTTGATATATCAAACTGTTGATGTGAAGTGAATGAATAGATGAGAATTATAATAATTTTTTAAAGTAATGATTTTGACACTGTGGATGAATTTAGGTGATAGTTCAGATGAAATGGATTTTGGCAGGAAGTCGTTAAATGTTTGTTATTTCCCCAGTGAATGGGGCTGAAACATACATTAAAAGAGATGCAAGTTCGGGCGGCAGCTGCTACTCATGAGACATTGAGATCTGCCCTGTACAGGCTAACCTGACTTTGCTACCCACTATTCCTTTGTTCTGCGTGCTAGATTGTTTCAGTTGTGTCCGACTTTGTGAGTCCATTGACGGTAGCCCACCAGGCTCCTCTGGGATACTCCAGGCAAGGACGCTGGAATGGGTTGCCATGCCCTTCTCTCCTTTGTTCTAGTGCCATATATAATACAGAAATTTGTTTAGGAGTGATCCATTTCCAGAGAGAATTTTTCCTGTGTATCGTTTAGCTGTGGTTCTCAGACTTTAATGTGCCTAAAAGTCACTTGCAAAGCCTGTTACAAATGCAGATTCCCAAAGCCATTTCCAGAAATTCTGATTTATTAGGTAAGAGGTGGCTCCCAGGAATCTGCATGTTACCACCCCAGAAGATTCCAGCGTGACCCGTAAACAATACCTTGAGGAACACTGCTGTATGGCAGCATAATTTGGGAGTAGCCTGGAAGTTCAGGTAGAGGGGCAGTTTGCTTAGTGATTTTTTTCCCTTCTCCGGGGGATCTTCCCAACCAGGGATTGAACCCAGGTCTCCTACATTGCAGCCAGATTCTTTACTGTCTGAGCCACCAGGGAAGCCCATTATACTATAAAGAACTCAAATTGTTAAATATTTTAATACTCAAAAGTTGCAGCAAAGGAAACAGCAGTGAAAAGGCAACCTACCGAATGGAAAAAGATTTTGCAAACCATATATTAGATAAGGGGTTAATATCCAGAATATATAAATAACTCCTACAGCGCAATGACAAAATAACTTACTTGATTATCAAAAAAAAAAAAAATAGGTAAAGGACTTGAATAGACATTTCTCCAAAGGAGATATGCAAATTGCCAGTAAGCACATGAAACAATGCTCAGTGTGCATGACATGGTCAGGGAAATGCAAGTCAAAACCACAGTGAGGTACCCCCTCACACCCATTAAGATGGTTGCTGTTGAAAAAAACAACGAAATAATGTGTGTTGGTGAGGATGCAGAGAAATTAGAATAATTGAAGCCCTGTTGGTAGGACTGTAAAATATGCACTTGCTATGGAAAAAAGTACAGAGATTCCTCAAAAACTAAAAAATAGAGCCACTGCTATGGGATCCAGGAATCCCACTTCTGGGTGTATATCTAAAAACGATAAAAATAGGATCTTGAATAGATATTTGCACACTGATCATTCACAGTAGTGAAGATTTGGAAACAATCTAGACTTCCATCAGTGGATGAATGGATTTTAAAAAAAAGTGCTATATATACACAATGGAGGAGTATTTAGCACTAAAAAGGAAGGAAAACCTATCCTGTCCTACGATATGGACGAACCTTGAGGACGTTATGCTAAGTGGGTTGCCATGTCCTCCTTCAGGGGACCCTGGCCCAGGCATCGGACCCACGACCCTTACATCTCTTGCATTAGCAGCTGGGTTCTGTACCACCAGCGCCACCTGGGAAGCCCGGGTGAAAGAAGCAATCATGGAAAGACAAATACTTTAGTATTCCACTTACATGAAGTACCTAAGAGTCAAACTATATAGTAGAGTGATAATTGTCAGGGTCTGGGGGGAGGCAGAAATGGGGAGTTGTTCAGTGCGGGTAGAGTCTCAGTCGTGCAAGATGAAAACATTCTGGAGCTCTGTTATACAACAGTGCACAGATGGTTAACGGCACTGTACTGTTTACTTAAGATTGTTCCAAGGATAGATTTGCTACATGGCTTTTATCATAATACAAAATTGATTAAAAAGTATCAACTATCCTAATAGTTCATGGTGATAAGAAACTCAAGGAAAGAATATCATTTGTTTCCTTGGATAATACCTTATTTTGAGAAATTTTGTTGGAAGCCTTGAGCTACAAAAAATAAATGTGTACTTGCTGTGAAGCTGTGTGGGTGGTGAGAGGAATGGAAGCTTGTGACCTCTCCATGATTTATTAAGTAGAAGGCAAGCCTTACTCATCATGTCATTCCCAAAGCAACGTGTCCAAAAACCTGGATGCTCTCCAGGAGGAAGAGAGATGCTGATTGTGGGATGCTGTCATCTCAAAGGCATCCAACACTCAAGAAAATGTCATCCTTTCTCTCTCCTGTGCCCATACCTGAAGCCTGGAATATCAGCACCTCGATTGCATTTCCCTTAAAATGTTTAAAAAATTCCTTATAAACTCAAATCATTTTAGGGATCCTGGTTGCCAGGATCATTTCTGAAGCAGAGGGAGAACGGTTGGGTTGGTGTTGTTGGAGCAGCCAGAGCCTTCATATGATGAGCATTCACTCTGGCAGCCAGGAAGCCGTCTGTGTCTGGTCAGAGGCCATTCCTTTAGGTAATGCGTTCATCCATTTTGGTAACTGGTAGGCACATGTCGCTGGGTGGGCTGGCTCTTCTCCCCGGGTTTGCCTAGCTGCCGTGACTGGGGCAAATGGTGGTGGTTTAGTTGCTTAGTCATGTCCAAGTCTTTGCAACCCTATGGACTGTAGCACAGCAATCTGTCCATGGGATTTCCTAGGCAAGAATCCTGGAGTGGGTTACCATTTCCGTCTCCGGGGGATATTCCTGATGGAGGGATCGAACCTGGGTCTTCTGCACGGCAGCCGGATTCTTTACCAACTGAGCCACCAGGAAAGCCCAGGGCAAATGGAATGAGGTGCAAAGGCATCAAGTGACTCCCATATTTACTAATGAGATGAAAATACAGTACTGGGTTGATGGAAACTGAAATAATCACATTTTCTTCCTTTGTACCTTTATGGTGTTTTGTTTTGGCTTCTCTTTTTGTTTGCTTTTGTTTCGGCAATGTGCTCGTTTACTTTTCAGAAATATTAATTATGAGAGATTTAAAATCTGCAGAGACCTACAGATGCAGTATACTCATGACCTAGCTTATCAAAGACAACATTGTGGGTACAAAGTCCGTGTATATGCCTCTCAGATAATATTCCCTGTCCCTACTACAGTGGTAGCTGCTGTCTGGAATTTAATGTTTGTCATTCCTAAGCATTTCTTTATACCTTCACTATATAATGCTTGTATATTTTAATAGTACAGAGTATTGCTTGCATGTTATGGTCTCATATATTCTGTAGTCTTCTGCAACCTGCCCTTGTCATTCAGCCTGCTTGTTTACTTCTCAAACCTCATTTGGGATGTTTCGAAGCAGTGTTACTTAGCTAAACTACTCCAGATGCTGGGGTACAGTGTTACTGTGGAGTAGTGTTTGGCTCCTAAAATGGCTTAGATTGAAAAATGTTATGTGTCAAATTAACCTAATAGTAGTATAGTGTGTAACTGTTCAATGTATTTGTTTTATTTCAGGTTATAATGTAACTTATGCTCTCGTGCTTTTTCCCTGCCCCTTCTCCCCAAATCATCAACAGTAGAAAAAAGAAGGAGGAGGAACCATGTCAGGACACAAATGGTAAATAATTTGTTGTCTCTTCTGAATTGGGGGAGGCTGTTTAAAAAGGAAAGCATGTAATATATACTCAATAAATATCTACTGAATGGAAAAATCAGGAGTCACAATGGCAGTGAATAACCTATTAGCCTTCAGCCAGTGCTGAATATGTGCTGTGCCGTGCTTGGTCTCCCAGTCGTGTCCGACTCTTTGCGACCCCACGGACTGTAGCCCACCAGTCTCCTCTCTCCATGGGATTCTCCAGGCAAGAATACTGGAGTGGGCTGCCATGCCCTCCTCAGAGGATCTTCCCAACCCAGGGATCCAAGCCAGGTCTCCTGCATTGCAGGTGGATTCTTTACCATCTGAGCCACCAACAAAGCCCCCATGCTGAGTACAGTCAAGTTCCGTATCCCTACTAAATGTAATATGAAAAGCAATAACCAAAAAGATTCTCTGAGAAATTCATTTACATGGAAATTTTTTTCTTGGGAATCTAGTGATAGCTTTTCTTACCATCATCTTTTCAGTGTAATGAGTTGATACATTTTTCAATCTCTGTCTTATTTACAACTTTTAATATTAGAGTTATAAGGGAATTTTCTATAGGGCAGCTATAAAATAATAATGTAACTGTATAATGACAAAAATAACTCAGACTCATTAATTAATAACTCAGAAGTCATTAATAGTCATGACTTCAATCTTCATGAACATCCAGGAACCAGTCATTGCTGGAAATAGATGATGCTGAATAAAACAGATGTGGTCCTCACACGGCAATATTAGCACTGCCATTCACATGCCTATAACTAATCTAAGCATCATGTTAAATTGCTTATAAATTCAGGTCTGCTATAAGCAGTGTTTCTGAACCCTTTTGAAACCTTGATCCACCAGTCAAGGTGATCTTTGTAATGCTTTACCTCCTTTAATTTGAATCATGAAAAAATACAGTGCCTATTTTCATTTTTCAATGGTACAATTAATTATAATAAAGACTATACTTTTTAATCCCTCCTGTCTCAGTAGAGAAGCAGTCAGGTCCAGCTCCTCAGTAATATCAAAAGTCACACTTTAAAAGAATTTTGCATGTCTTAAAATGTAATGAGCTTTAAAACGTAATTAATAAACAGCTAAGGGATTTTGTTTCCCTGAGTATCCCCATTTGACAACTCTCTAAGAGTTGTCAAACTGTTTTTTTTTTTAATTGTTCCATCTTGCCTCATTAAGACAAACGGATGGCTTCATCCCCTGACCCTCGTAATGGCTGACATATCTTGGCAGCAGGCACAGAGAAGCAGGTGGTTAAGTCCCCCACTTAACCACCTGGGAGAGCCCCAGGAGGTGGGCCCTTCCCCAGAGCCTTTCTCCCATTTACCTTTCGAAGCCACTTTACCACTTGCTACTGAAATGTGAGGGCTGCAGAGAACATTGAAATGCACGCTGTGCTGCGATTTTGAAGCTTGGATTTTAATCCTCTGTGATTCTGGACAATATTCTTAACATTTTGAAACCTGAGATTCCTCATTTGTTAAATGACAGGAGTGAAGGGTGTTGACTAGATCTCCAAAGACCTTTCCCCGCCCCCCCAAAATGAAAATTTTTTTAAATCTATGACCTTTGACAAAAAAAAAAAAAAACAATAGAAGTCCACCCTACTCCCCACTCTTGAAAATTCCTTTCCCTTGAAATAGCCACAGTTTTGGGAAGCATATTCTTCCCATCTCTTCTTTCAGCTGCTCTGGGTGTCTGTTGCTTTGCATGGGCTTTCTCTAGTTGCAGTAAGCGGGGGCTGCCCTTTGTTGCGGTACACGGTCTTCTGGTTGTGGTGGCCTCTTGTTGCAGAGCACAGACTCTGAAGTGAGTGTAGCGATGGCACGCTAGAGTGTGCAGGCTTCAGTAGTTGCGGCACACGGGCTCAGCAGTCATGGCACACAGCCTTAGTTGCTCCGTAGCATGTGGAATCTTCCTGGACCAGGAATCGAACCCATGTCCCCTGCACTAGCAGGCAGGTTCCTAATCACGGGACCACCAGGAAAGTCCTCTTCCCATCTTTTTAACGCACATAGTATGTAGAAGGATTATCTTTTATGCAAAAGTTAGACATATTTTCATTTCCTTTTCTCTGATTTAAGCTCATAATAAAACCTTTTAATTTGCATTTAATTTTAAATAATTATCTATATTTAAGATGTGCAACATGATATTATGATATACATAGTGAAATCATTACTGCAGGTAAGCTATTTAACATATCATCTCCTTTATAGTTACTGCTTTTTGTGTGTGATGAGTGCGCATGAAGAGTAATGCTCCCCTCCTAGCCTGTTTGCAGTGTTCAATACAATGTGTTCAATTATTAAGTGTGGTCATCGTGCCTATACGTTTGATATCTAGACATATTCCCAACTTTGAAATAATGCAGAAAGATATAAACTATAATCCTTTGCCTCTTTCCAAAAATAACCATTGCTAAGGAAGTCATCTGAAACTCTGATTTTTTTAAGAACAAGTGTGTGAATCAAAACTTGTAAATGTTATCCGGCAAGATAGTATAAATCATCAAGGTTTGAGATACATATTTCGGTGTAATAGTATAAAGCAATTTCTGCTTTAGAACCCAAGTCTGGCACATTTGAGTGCTGATCGGATGGGATGGAAGAAGTTATGTGTCTGCAGAGGGAGACACCTGGGGGTCCCATGTGAGCTTCTGGATGGGAACCCTAGACACACAGGAGGTGGGGACAAAACCAGGAAGGATGGAGCCCCACGGCAAGCTTTCTGTCAGTGTTTGGGTACCCTGGGCACTTTTACAGAATTCCACTTCATTTTCAGTTGAGCTTTTTCTAATTTCTTCTTGACACCCCTTTTTAAAAAAACTTTTTATTTTGTATTGGGATATTAACAAGCCGATTAACAATGTTGTGATAGTTTCAGGTGAACAGCAAAAGTCAGCCATACATATACATGTATTCATTCTCCCCCAAACTCCCATCCCATCCATATAACTGAGCAGAGTTTCCTGTGCTATACGGTAGGTCCTTGTTGGTTATCTATTCTAAAAACAGTCGTGTGTACATGTCCATCCCAAAGTCCCCAACTATTCCTCTCCCTCACCCTTCACGCAGGAACCGTTTGTTCCGTCTCTGAGTCTATTAGTGACACGCTTTTGGATGTGATCTTCGCTGTGCTTTTCCTGAAGAATAGCTTCCTATCTGTATTTTAACCATCTATGTTTAAGAAATTAACGTTTTAATATGAAATGTCCATAACCAATTAAAAAAATTTTTTTTTCAAAAGTTTGTGTGTCTGCAGTAAAAACACTTGACATGAGAGCTACCGTTTTAACACAATTTTAAGTGTAGAATACAGTGCTGTGAACTACAGGCACCATGAATTGCAGGCACATGGTTGTACAGCCGATCTCTAGAACTTAACTCGTCTTGCACCGCTGAAATTTTATACCTGTCGATCAGTAATTTCCCCTTTCCTCCTCCCTGTCCGGCATCAGGGAACCACCACTCTGTCCTCTGATTCTATGAGTTTGACTATGTGAGGGACCTCTGTGACAGCTTTCAAGTATGCAATTTTGCAGGCCCTTATCTCTACTTTTCTGCCATCACTTCAGTGTTGGCTGCAGTGCAGACTGGAGAGAACTTTGGTGTTCGGCTTTATCTCTGACTCCCTCGGGTGCTTGAGGCAGTCCCCTTGGCTGGCTTGGTTTCCCTTTCTCCGTTTCTCCAGTCTTTCAATATCTGAAGTTCTCAAGCTTGAGTTTCTTGGTTTCCTGCCAAAGTTTCCTAATTTCCTCACTAACTTTTAAGGTTTTGGTGTAAAACTTAGACTTGATTAACCTTTTGGTGTAATAACCATGTAAGAAAGCACTTCTGTGTTTAGTAACGTTGTGAATGTTTGGATACATTTGTTTGTGCTCTGATGTCTTTAATCTTTTTGAAATTCGTGAGTAAAACATCTCTTTGAATGCCTATGCCTTTAGCAGTTATCCCTGGGACTTACACAATCGATATCCCCAAGACAAGTCAGTTGTGAATAAGATGCAGCAGAAGTATTGGGAAACCAAGCAAGCCTTTATTAAAGCCACGGGGAAGAAAGAAGATGAGCATGTCGTTGCCTCCGACGCAGACCTGGACGCCAAGCTAGAGGTGAGTGCTTCATGGCCCTTGACCCCTGTATGGCCGTCCTGCTAGGGACAGAATCTGAGAGTGTATTCACAGAAGCAAGCATATAGGTGTGCTTTGTATTTGAAAACATATCGCAAACAAACTCATTTATGAGGAAAATCTAGGATCAGATCAACTGAATTCCAGCATATTTTTTTAAACCCACAATTCTTCTGTAACCACCAGTATACCTCAGTTAATTCATTTTTTAAGCACCTTATTGGAATGCATGAAATGTGGTAAATTCTCAATAAATGTTTGTTGAAAAACATTAACTCAAAGAGCCAGTGCTGTTATAGATAGCTAGGGTCAGACAAATGGTTACATTTAAAGAAAAAAAAAAAAGGATGACAGCAAAAAGTCCTGGAACATGAGTCTAATAAGGTTGTGTTGAATCCTGGAAAATTCAGGAATGAATTAACTAATAGTTAGACTAGTTAATAACACAGTAAGCTGAATTAGTAGCTGATTGGCTCTCAAATAACTGGTGAAAGGGCCACTAATTTCCTACCTTGCTGGACATTCTGCTGATACTTTAGATCAAAATTTAAAAAGCATTTGCTGTACATCAGAAGCTAACACAACATTGTAAACCAGCTATACTCCCAAAAAAATTAATTTAAAAAAATTTAAAAGCATACTTATCACTTCTGTGAATGAGAGGGCACAGAGAGAAATAATGTGTTATGTGGTCTGATAAGAATTGAGAGTGATATCAAAACATAAGCTACAATTCATGAGCTGAACACTTAATGAGAGGAAGGTCAAATGTTCAAGGTTTCAAAAAGCGTTCTGAGAAGGGTAGGGCCAGGATGGTGCAAACCATGCTTCTTCTGGGAAAGAGAGGCTGAAGGGGAGATGTTAGTCACCGATTCTCTGGGATGGGCTGTCACATGGAAGAGGATAAGGTTCATTCATCCTGTGTACCTGAGGAAAGAGCTAGACCCAGGGCCATTATTCCCAGAACTCACCTCTCATGGAATTATCTCGTGTTCGTTTGCCTGCCCTCTCTCCATCAGGGGTCAGATTCCATGTCAGCTTTATTCACTATTGTATGCTCAGCCAGACACACAGCACACATTCAGTAAGTATCAGTGAATAAGTATGCGCGGAAATACAAGTAACATGAGTTCCCAACCCTCTCTCCTGTCAGTGGGATAGTTCTAACTGAAGCTGGGCTTGACAGAGATGCTCTAATAGAGATTCCTGCAGCAGAGAAAAGAAGAACCAGGAGGCCTCTATTCTTTTTTTTTTTTTTTAAGAGATAATATACTTTTGGAAGGGGGTTGCCATGTCCTGTGGCATGTGGGATCTTAGTTCTCTAAGCAGAAATTGAACCTGCATCCCCTGAACTGGAAGCATGGAGTCTTAACCACTGGGCCACCAGGGATGTCCCAAGGCCTCTATTCTGATTTTAGTATTCTAAATAGAATTGAAATGATAAGTTGTATATGCTTCTCACATCTTATAGATTTATTTTTTCCTTTTAACAACCTAGTAGTAATACAAGCATTATTCAAATTTAGTATGTTAATTTCTAGTATGTGAAACAAAATACAGTAATTTTATGTTTATATCTAGGCTCTTGCAGCAGCATTTCAGGCTTCCCAAGTACTCTTGCCTGGAAAATCCCACGGACGGAGGAGCCTGGAAGGCTGCAGTCCATGGGGTCGCTGAGGGTCGGATACAACTGAGCAACTTCACTTTCGCTTTTCACTTTCATACATTGGAGAAGGAAATGGCAACCCACTCCAGCGTTCTTGCCTTGAGAATCCCAGGGACGGGGGAGCTTGGTGGGCTGCCATCTATGGGGTCGCACAGAGTCAGACACGACTGAAGTGACTTAGTAGTAGTAGTAGTAGTAGGTGGCACTAGTGGTAAAGAACACACCTGCCAATGCAGGTTGACGAAAGAGGCACAGATTCCATCCCTGGGTCGGGAAGATCCCCTGGGGGAGGGCGTGGCAACCCACTCTAGTACACTTCCCTGGGAAATCCACGGACTGAGGAGCCTGGCGGCTGCAGTCCATGAGGACGCAGAGTCAGACACTGAAGCACGCAGTCGGAGCCGGAAGCAACTTAGCATGCACGCACGCATACTCTACGTGACCAAGATTTATCATATTAAGCATTTGTAAGAGTGGTTTTTAATCTTTTCAGTATATATGCATATGTCCATTTTTATTAGAACATTTGGTCATATTTATCATGAAGCCAGCCTTCTGTTTTGACTCAAACAATGAAGTGCTTTGTAACACCAGTTGTAACGGCTACCTCACCATGGCCAGTAAGCCAGGGGAGAGGGAGAGGAGCCTTGCACTCCTTTCCCTGGTGGCTCTTCAGAGGCACAGCTTTGTCTGCCAGGTGTTTTAATTGATACCAGCACTGGTCTCTGAGTCAGTGGACAGAGGGTGGAGAAAGTGTGATGTCTCTGGACTATCTGCTCTCCTTTAAAAAAAAAAATTGGAGTATAGTTGATTTACAACTGTTTTATCTTCTCTTGAACTGTCTCTATTTCTGAAGCAAAGACCAGAAATTAAAATCTAGTTAAATTATTCCCCCCATAGCCCACCTGCTTTCCCCTTAATTTTCTCTGTTATGGCCGTAGCATGACATATTAGGTTTCTTCCACATGTATTTTATGAAATAATTGGGAAAAGGAGTGATAGGGGCTGCTAGCTAAACTCCATTTTACCAGATGTCTTCAAAGCAGACAGAACATTCAGCTGATTGATTTTTGTTTGTTTTTATAGAGTTGTTTAAGTATGCATTAGGATCATAGAATAAGCTAGCGTCGTGTTTTAAATATGATGCTTAATTGACAGATCCTCCATTTGGAAAAAAAGACAGCAAGTGGTAAAAAGAAATAAATTAGATTATGAATGAATATTGGGTCTCTGGTTTACCAAGTCCCCTAATGGGCCCTGCACTTAGAATTCCTGTTTTTCAGCTATTATTTGAGTAGTCTGGAGGAAATCATCTTCCTGCAGATCTCATTTTAGATTGCAGACATGATGAATTCTAATAAATATAGAAAAACAGGAGCATGTTTAAAAGCTTTGGTCACATTTTCTGTTTAGTACATCACATAACACCAAGCACACTTAGGCATATGATCTTGTTTTTAGTGGGCAAATCAGACATTATGGTTATATTCAGTGTAATTGTTTTTTATTTCACTGCTGCCTGTTTTATTTAGCATTTTGTTTGTATTTTTATTATAGCTGTTTCACTCAATTCAGAGAACCTGTCTGGACTTGTCTAAAGCAATTGTACTCTATCAAAAGAGAATATGTTGTAAGTATGCCTTAAGTATGAATATTGACCAAATAGACAGTAAGATATTGGATATTTTGCCTTAATGTATAATTTTATATGTTTAGGAGGCAAGACAAGAAAACAAATGTTTCAGGGTGTCTGTCTTTGCTGTTTAATTGGTAGGTTGGGGTATTTAAAAATTTTATCAGAAATTCTTCACATAGGCTGTTCATCTCTCAGTGCAAGTACAATAACAGAGGAGATTTGCATTGAGTCTACCATGGATAAGCATGTGCCACTTCTTTTCCTAGTTATAAAAAAGTTTTCTCAGTTTTATATCATGGGATTTAAAATTTTGGAGCTGTTACCATTTGATTGCCTAGGCTCTCTCATGTCCAGTTTTGTTCCTTTTAAAATGACCAGATGAAGAGAGAAGGCTCATACAGTTAATCCATTGACTATATTTTGTTGACAGCACTTCTTCCTGAACATTTTTTAATGTCAGATAGATACTGGTTTTTTTAGGGAATAAGATTTTCCTATGGTCATCCCATCTTAAAATCATTACCAACAGAGCTGTGTCTGAAATGCTAAATATCAAGTTGTATGTTACTTTGTTTTTGAATTTCCATGTGGAGATTGTTTAAGAGTACAATTTCTGTATTTCTGAGACTAAACGATGAGAAGTTTGTTTCTGACTCCTAAAACCCCTTTCCAGTAATGACAAATTAACAGTTGGCCATTTTCCTTTATTAGTAATCTTTTATGAAGACTCTTTTGTGGAAGTACAAAATCATAGGATTTAGAGGCAAAATTTGGAAAATTATCTGTGTTACCATTTACCAGATATTTGAGCTAAGATGTCTCCAGCGCTATCACGCCATAGTCTTCAGGTATGAGACAGGCCAGACACATGGCACACTGCCTCTGACATTTCTCTGTCCCACATCCCGTCAGTCACAGGTGCTTTGCTGGTCAGTTTTGCCAGCTCACTTGCTTCCCGGTTCTCTTTCCTCTGCCTCTTCATGCTACTGCCTTCATTCAGGCCACCGTCATCACTGTCTTCCTTGATTGGCTGCATCAGCTGCCTAACCGGTCTCCCTGCCCCTGCTTTTGCCTCCTCCAGCTCATCATCCACGTTGCAGTCAGAGAGCGCTCAGCCATCTCCTGGAGCTCCCAGGGGTCAAAGCTGGAGTAATCTGAGCAACAACATAAATGATGAATAGTGTTAGCTTATAACCCATGAAGTGAGATAATGTCCATCAAGTGTGTGCCCAGAAAGAAGCAAAGAAACGGAGGAGAAGAAATAGTTCTTCCTTACAAAATAGTTGCGATTAATCTAGAAAGAATGAGGGAACCACCAAATCACCTAATGGTTTTTCCGTCACACCCACAGAAAGAATTGTGACACGCATGATTCCCGGAAAGATGTTACAGTTAGTGAGTGAAAGTTTGAAAAGAGACTGCATCTTCGTACAGTCTTCTGAATTTACTCCCAAGATTTTTAACAGTTACGAAAGGAAAAAGAATCTTAATTTTACAGTGGGGAAATCCAATGACATGACGTGAACGAAATGATAGGGGTTAGTTAACGTCACCAGTAATGACGCGTGTTGATCTTCTGTAGCCCTGATATCTTACACTGAGAAGGAGACTCCATCTCTGCTGTTTCCTTCCCCTAAACCTATAACCCCAGTCTAATCGTGAGGAAGCAAACAAACCCAAATAGAGGACAGACCACAAAACACCTGACCAGTACTCTTAAAGGGCACCAAGGTCATAAAAGTCGAGAAAGACAGAGAAACTGGCACGGGTTGAAGGAGACCAAGCAGACTTGACAACTCAATGCAATGTGGGAGCCTGGAACAGAAAAGGGGCATTAATGGGAAAACTAGGAAAATTCACTAAGATTGTAGTTTAAATAGTAATACTGTATCAGTGGTATTTTCCTAGTTTTGATCAGTGTACAACAGTTACATGGATTTCCCTGGTGGCTCAGTGGTAAAGAATCCACCTACCAAACCAGGATATGTGGTTTTGATCCTGGGTCGGGAAGATCTCCTGGAGAAAGAAACGGCAACCCACTCTAGTATTCTTGCCGGGGAAATCCCATGGACAGAGGAGCCTGGCATGCCCAGTCTATGGGGTCACAAAGAGTCGGACATGACTTAGCAACTAAACAACCACAACAACAGCCATGGTTGTGTACGATGCTAACGTTAGGGGAAGAAGGTTGCACAGGAACTCTGTATCCTATTTACAGTTTTCCTATCAGCCTAAAATTATTTCAAAATAAAGTTTTTTTTTTTTAAAGTACATTGGATCATATTGTTCTTCTGCTGAGAAGCCTCCAGTATCACTTAATGTAAGATGTACACTTCCATACCACGGGTTACAAATTGCTACTGGATCTGACCCTGCTCACCTCTCCAGCCACTTCCTCCATCTGGGATGTCCCTGCCCTCATTGTCTCAAGTGGCCCCTTATCCCAAAGCTCAGCTTATTGTTCTCCTGCTCAGAGACACCTTGCATGACCATCCAGCCCAAAACAGTTACCTGTCACTCTCTCTTACGACCCCCACCCCCACTCCCATCTTACCTGGCATTTTACTTTTTGTGTGTTGAGTTTGAGTTTTGTATTTTTTAATTCTGTCTCCTGTTCCTTGAACCTAAGCTGCATCAGCAGGGTCCTCATGTGTCTCGTCCAACTCTTTATTTCCAATGGCAAGAACAGTGCCTCGTACAATGAGATCATCTATAAATTTGTGCTAAGTGAATTAATGCTGCCAAGCTAATTGGTTTTGTAGTTCTTTGGTTCCCTTTTCAGGGCACATCTGAAAATCTAATCAGCAATTAAATATGAATAGGTTTTTATTTGTCTCTGAATTAAGTCCTCGTTAAGTGAAACCTTATACATAGGAACATTAAGAGTGATCTGATAACCTGTGTTGCAGCTGAATTTTAAACTTTGTAAATTTATTTCAGTATTTGGATTTTAAAATTGAAATTAAAGAATGAACATCCCTTCTTAGAAAATGACACAGTCATCACTAAGTCATCCAGCCGGGAGCCTGAGGCCCCTCAATCTTCCCACCACCCTCTGAGCAGCCCTGTCCCATTGATCAGAGTTCAGCTCTCAAAATGAAGCCTGTCTAGCACCCCAAGTTTAATCCTCAAGTGTGTAAAATAGCAAAACCTGAATTCTCAAATGCTCCAACCTACTTAGGTTTGTATAGCAAAGAGTACATTTTAGCAGCCTCATAGTCCCTGGGTTGGGAAGATCCCCTGGAGAAGGGAATGGCACCCCACTCCAGTATTCTTGCCTGGAGAATCCCATGGGCAGATTAGCCGGGCAGGCTACAGTCCATGAGGTCGCAGAGAATCGGACACTACTAAGCGACTAGCACTACTCACACACGTAGTCATTTAGGGTCATGAACGGGTTTTCTTCCTGGCCTCAAGCTCATGTGTTCATTTGTATGTGACTTGAGGCTTCAAGGTAAAGAAGGTGACAGCAGTCTCACACTGTTGTAAGCAAAGATATGAAATTGTCCTAATTGTGCAGTTGAGTGAGTCCCATGTTAGTAAGTGGCAAGGAAGAAGAACAGAAGGTGGTAAAAAACAACACCTCTTAGAGGAATTTTTTTTTTTTGCCTAGAATCATGACATATAAGTATCAGATAAGCATTTAAAGTGAAGTAAAGTATACAGGGATAACAAGGCAAAAATTATAGTTAATTCAGTTTCACAAGCATTTAATTAATGCCCTGAATATGACTTTTCTGCTCAGCCTTGGGAATCCATAGTTTGGATGAGATCCCTATCGAGAAAGCTGGGATTGTCATGGGAAAAGTAGACACGTGCCCACCCACAGACACTCCAGTACCCGGTGCCGAGAGGGCGCTGCTGTGACAGAGAAGGAGGGGTCACCCCCTTCACAAAGGAGGTAGCTTTTGAGCAAGGCTTTGACCAATGCACTTGATTTTGAAAAAACAGAAGGGGAAGGAGAGTAGTCCTTCACCATCAGGGAAAATGGATTCGAAAAACCTCTTCTCCATAGAATGCTGAACGTAAACTGCACTCGCAGTTTAATAAGGAAACAGTCACTTTCCTGCATTGGAGAAGGAAATGGCAACCCACTTCAGTGTTCTTGCCTGGAGAATCCCAGGGACGGGGGAGCCTGGTGGGCTGCTGTCTATGGGGTTGCACAGAGTTGGACACAACTGAAGCGACTTAGCAGCAGCAGCAGCGTTAACATTCACCTTTGGGTTACTGGTTCCTGGCTAATGTTTTCTAGTTATTGCTGGGGACATTGTGTCAGGGATGGGGTGCATCCCGAAAGAAGTCTGGATTGTTCATGAA
This sequence comes from Capra hircus, assembly GCF_001704415.2. Lineage (NCBI taxonomy): Eukaryota > Metazoa > Chordata > Mammalia > Artiodactyla > Bovidae > Capra > Capra hircus. The sequence goes on from NC_030811.1 coordinate 104,325,057, forward strand.
AACGGGCAAGAATCCTGGCAGCATTTAGAAAACGGTTTTAGAGACAAGTGATTGGTAAATGCATCAATACAGCGATGTGAAATGCGAGTAATGTTCAAAGTGCATCCCTGTCAAAAGCTGTGCTTAGAGAAAAAATGCATGCAAGGGAGCTCAGTGTCACTGCTTGCCTGGGGCTCAGCTGTCAGTGAAAGTGTAGTCAGGCCAGTGGCTGCAAAACAGCACACACATCCATGGAGTGGGCACACCACACTGATTAAGTCAGTCCCCATGGCGGAGAGAGAGAGTTTTGCTGTTATAAATAACTGTGCTATGATTATATCCATCTATATATCTTCGTGCCCATTTTACTACTTCCTCAGGATGTACTTCTATCAGAAGTACAATGTCAAAAGAGATATACAATTTTGACTTTAAAAAAATGTTTTTTAGAGATTCTTAAAAAACAAACAAACAAACTGTACTTTATTTTGTTTTTCAGTTTTTTGGCCATACCTTGTGGTATGTGGAATCTCAGTTCCCTGACCGGGGATCGAACCCACGCCCCCTGCATTGGCAGTGCAGAGTCCTAACCTGGACTGCCAGGGAACACCCACAATTCTGACTTTTAAATATTTACTGCCAAATCAGTCAGTAGAGAGCTTGTAGCAGAGTCCCTTTCTTACCAGTAGCGCCCTCTGAGGTTGTCTTTAAAAGTAAGGCCAAATACACAAATATTGAATCATTTTTGTTGTATACCTGAAACTAATACAATGCGGTATGTCAGTTATACCTCAATTTTATTTTTTAAAACTGTAAGGTCCAAGTTAGGCATAATTCAGATTTGAGTCCAGCTCTGCATTTTAAAAATCTGCCAAGTCATCAGCCTGATTACCTACATACCCTCTGTCTCCACCCACCTCCTCTCACCAAGTACTTGTGCCACGGATAAGATATTTGAATTGCTGCACAATCAAGTGGAATGTTATTCAGAAGGCAGAGATCAAAAAGTCAGCAAGAGGGAATAAAAGGAGGAAACTGGCCCTGCACTGTAGGCCGCCACAGAAGATTCCCACAGTCATACTCCACAACCCAACTTTTTAGTTTCAGCCCAGAGCAGTGCATTATCGGCTCGCTTTTCAGTACAGAGGTCATTTTCTGGTTCTGGTTACAGGGCAGCAAACGAACTGACAGATGTGCTGAAGTGAATCTGATCTCTCATTTTGTCAATGGAAGAACAACATGAAAGTTAAATGCAGCGGTGGGGGGTGGGGGGTGGGGTGGGGAGGCCTACCTCACAGCCTGCCTCTTGGATTTAATTTCCTCTCGTCTTTGTCTCTAGAAGAGAGAGGACCTTGTGATTTGCCTCTTTCCTTTTCTCTGTAATAAAAATGTTCATTGTTCATGGCTGCTTTTGGTCTTTTCTCCATCAGTCTTGTCTCAAGAAGAAAACGAACTGGGAAAATTTCTCCGGTCCCAAGGCTTCCAAGATAAAACCAGAGCGGGAAAAATGATGCAAGCGACAGGAAAGGCCCTCTGCTTTTCTTCCCAGCAAAGGTGTGTGGCCTTCACTGGGGCTCTGCTGGTGGCAATCGAGGGAGGGAGAGTCTCCTGAGAATCTGGGACCCACTCACTCGTGAAGGGAACCTGCCCCTGGTCTTTAGAAGGCTCTTGTCTGAGATTGCGGGCCTCCTCTGTTCACAGTTGTTAGTCTGTTTGTATTCAACTCTAAGATAGCATGTAGAATCTTTTTCCTTCCCTATTAATTTTTAAAGTGTTTCCATACCTGTTCTGGTCCATAGCCATGCACCAAGCCTGTGAGTGCTGTCCTTGGCTTATAGTTTGTGTTGTTTGTAGCAATCTGTCTGGTCCCCTTTCAGCAGGAGCCTAACGAGACAGGGCGGAAGGGTTCGCTCACTGCTCTCTGGGGGCAGTAGCCTTGCGAGGGGTGCTGTTCAAGATGCTCTCTATAGTTTTGCTCAGAAGATGGGGCAGCAGCAGCAGCAGCCTCATCGGAGGAGAGCTTATTAGAAATGCAAAATCCACCCCCAACCCGGAACTGCTGAATCCATATCTACATTTTAATGGGTTCCCCAATTATTTTCCATGTACATTCAAGTTTGAGAAGCTCTGGGCCAGAGAAAATTGTAGTAAATCAATGACTTTCTTTCTTAACACTACTATGACTCATGTTCAGGGTCCGCGTGGAATAAACAGGAGCCACTGCAGAGACACACTTGGTATCTGAGGCAGTGACATTCCTCCCCTCCTCCTCCTTCCCCAGTAACTAAGAAGCCCTCTTTCCCCAGTGTCACTCACTAGTATTAGGCAAACTTTATACCGAAATGTTATACCTAAATAAGGTTTGTGGGCAATCACCAAAAATATTCGGGCTACAAAAATTTTACTCACCCAGCCTGTCCAACAAATTAACCGTCTCTTGTTAGTTTCTCCTTGCTGCTTTTCCCTCGCAGTGGACCAGGAGCAGACCATCACCTGTTCCTAGGAAGACCCAAGAAAGTTTGGGTAGGAAAAAAAGACCAGCTGTGTCCACTTCTCACTGGTCCCCCTTGTGGGCATTTTGGTTCTTTCTAATGACATTTGGACCCCAGCTTTCATGGTTGAATGGAAAAATTTCCAAGAGTTTTCTACCCCAGCTTTTCAAGAAAAGTGTTTATAATCTTGAATTGTACCCTTTAACCTTATTTATAACTGTATTCCTTGTAAAAATAATACATACTCATTCTAGAAAAATTTTAAAACAAGAAAAAAACAAAAAGAAAATTTAAAACAACTCAAATTTTGCAAATAGAGATTGACTCACTTTTAACCCCTTGACAGATGCTTTCAGTGCTTATATGCTTTCCACAGTCTTACAGGGATCATTGATTCTTGAAAAACCGTTCATAAATTCTCCTGTATTATGTATATGGTTATCACTAATTTCAGTGGGAAAAATTCTTATGCATACCTTCATGCTAAGATTAACATCCATTTATGGGAAAGAAACCAAATCCTTGGACATAATCGCTCCAAGAGTTACCATTACTGATCATATAATTTTATAACATTGCTATCCAATTATCCCCTTTCATACTCATGTGGCAAGCTATCTCACAAAGCATATGGCACCTTAAGTTCATATAGTCTAACCTTTGGATACAGACAAAAACACTGAAACAACACAAATGATACTGGAAAGTATCATTGCAATAAACCTGTACAGCAATACAGCAGACTGCCCTGTATCCATAAATTAATGCAGCTTGCCCAGTGTTGCAATTTGGAAGACGGCCTCCTACAAGATGGCTCTGATTCCATGATGCTCAAGTGCTCACCAGGCACATGAAATCAAAACCAGTGCTCTGCACATGAGGAAAGAAGGAGGATGATATAAACTCTCATAAAGTCAAGTTCCCAAACCTCGCATGGACATAACTTGGGATTTGCCAGAATATATTTTTAATGTAAACAGCATTATCCCATATAATTTTGTATAGTACTGCATACTGATTATTTAGCAAATTGGTTTTTGACCAAATAATCCTGTTTTTATGTCCATGTATACATTTTATAAAACATTCATAGCATAGTATTTCATCATCTGGGCATGTCATGATACATTTATCCCAGGCCCTCTGTCCACTTTCTGTGTCATTTCTACCTTTTCCTACTAAAGAATAAATATCTTTGGGCTAGACTTTTAGGTATTCTATTGATTATTCTCATTGGGTCGATTTTAATGAATGGAAACATGGGCTGGTCTCTCACTGAAGCTTGACATTTTCAGTTATTGACTTTTTTCCTGGTCTAGACTCAGTCCCTTGTACCACAAGTGAGTGGGTTTTCACCTTTCTGATTTTATGTGAAACAAGTTACAGAAAAAAATGATGTGACTTTCCACACCTTTTTCTTTTCTTCAAGATATTAACATCCATCATCACGTCATTACATGCTCAAAGGTTCCTAACCTTACAGTAGTCCGAGAAATGGAGACTATTTTATTCACAAGACTCTGTATCAGCCAGTTTTGTAAAATTGGCAAACTCTAAAAGCAGAGACAAAGGAGACCAGAAATGAATGGGATCCTTAGAGGGACAGCTGAGGGCTCTTTCTTTAAATAGAAGTCTCCGATTTTATAAACCTTCACACCAGCGTTAGTTTTACTCACTTTATTTGGTAGTCATTGCTGCCATTGCCCACTCAGTTTGATGAAAAGTAAGTATTAAATTTAATCCAGTGGTGATAAAACACAAGCTTACTTTATGGCACAACAATACGTCTTTGAAAACAGCCCACGACATCTAGGTAGGATGATGTGGGCAAGCTATTTTTAGAGAAGTGCTGAATGTTTAATAACGATGCTTTACAGACGAGGAAAACTGGAGAAAGTAGTAAAGGGAGTTGTTTCCCTTTTGAATAGTTTGTTGTCCCATCTATAATCTTAGAGTGCGGTATACGGGTCAGGCACTGTGATGTTGATGGAACTGCCAAGAGCTGACTTCAGCTCACTGACATCATTGTTCCCTTCAGCTTAACAAGTTTGCCCTTAAATTGAGATGTAAATACTAGTCTTTTATTTTTTGAACCTGTACCCTGCAACTTCCTGGAGACGACTGTATTTTAAGTGTATAATTAATCTGACATTATTCATTTTGAGGAGGAAGATGGAAGAAGCAGTATCCTCCTCCCCCTCCCAAATAAACATTTTATCTAAATTTTGATATGCATCCTGGGTGGGGAAGATCTTCTGGAGGAGGGCATGGCAACCCACTGCAGTATTCTTGCCTGGAGAATCCCATGGACAGAGGAGCCTTATGGGACACAGTCCATAGTGTCGCAAAGAGTTGGACACGACTGAAGTGACGAAGCCCACAAACGTTTTTTAACTGAATAAATGATGGTATTTTACAAACAATGTTATTTTATACTCACTTTGTTGTATCATATACATCCATTTCTGGTACAGTATCCTTAGGTTTTTTAAAATGAGAATCAGATCATATGGCATATCTGAAAGCACCCAACACAGTAGACCCTCAGTAAATGTACTTGTCCCCTTCCTAGACCAGGTGATGAGGCTTCTGTTTGTCCTTCATTCTCTGTGACTACTGAAGCAGAGAGCAGACGCCCTGGCCTTCACGGAGTGATCCAGAATGACCTCACCGTGCCCATGTCCATCCCTTCTCAAAGGGCCAGGCTTCAGGGAGGCAGAAGGCAGGGAGTGGCCAAGGGTAGAAATGGGAAATGGTCATTCCTTGGTGTTCCTCTGTGAACAAAAGATGGGTTCCAGCTTTAAACAAGTACTCTGCCCAGGCATGAGACCAACCCCAATAATACAGATGGAGAGACTCCCCAGTGATACCATTAAGTAACAGTAATTAGGTTGGATAACCGTCTCCTGGTTGACTTAAAAGTTCCATACATTTCAGTGTATACGTCTGCAGCTATTTCTGCAGCCTGGAGTATGTTTCACGCACTAACTCATGAATTTAAGATCGGTAAGTTGTCAAGGATTCAGATTGCTGGCCCTCTCGGTTTCAAGACTGTGGCCTTACCCTCTGGTCTAGGTTGGCTTTGAGAAACCCTCTGTGCCGCTTTCACCAAGAAGTGGAGACTTTCCGGCATAGGGCCATCTCCGACACTTGGCTGACGGTGAATCGCATGGAGCAGTGCCGGACTGAATACAGAGGGGCGTTACTGTGGATGAAGGACGTGTCCCAGGAGCTTGATCCAGACCTCTGCAAGCAAATGGAGAAGTTCAGGAAGGTAGGCGATTTCATGGGGGTTCCCGAAAGGGGTACCTGCTGGAAGGTAATGAGACGTGAGTGATTTGAATCCCCCTAGTGAAGAAGATGTAACTCAAAACACCAAGGAGGCAATTAATCATCGCTGGTGTCTCTGTATGTGACAGAATACCAATTAATGTGATATATAATTCTCTAAGGATAAGATAGAAGAGACAGCTGGAAATTGCTGGGATTTGGTAACTGATTTTAATTGAAGTCAGATTTTCATATAATGTGCACTTTTTTGTAAGGCTGTCACTTCTAAATGCTTTTTCATGCATAACTAAAAATCAAGATTAGATCAAATGAAACTGGAAGGTGAGAACAGACTGCTGGGGAAATCTTTTTTAATTGCTAATGAATATTAAAATTAATAGAATAATAATGTTCCTTTGTTTGGTGAGAAGGTTAGGAAGCAGTGGGGTTGACTTGTAGGATTAAATGACGTGGCATTGGCCCCATCTTCAGTAGACCCTTCACATATTTGTATGAGGAGATGGCTATGTTCTTAAATTTTCCTGAAATGACTGGTAAGCAGCAGAGGGACGATGTTTCATTGGTTTTTAGTGTCCCAAGTCCATTTAGCTCTTTGGAGATTGGTCATGCAAGGATATGTTGCACCACTAGGTGGCAGTCATACACTGAATATTTATGAAAATACAGAGAGGTTTTTGTTGTGTATAATCTTGGTAGGTCTTTGTTTGATCGACTTGAGTATATTTCAGGGTATGAAAGACAACAAAAATCTAGCAAATGGTTAGATTTGACATAATATTGTGTCAATTGTCTTACTCATTTCAAATGATCCATTTGTAATTGTGATATTGCTTAAAATCCCTAGATTTCTTAGTACATCATTGCAGAGCAGTGGATGGGAAACCTTTCTGGTGTGCAGGAGGTTAGATGGTAGCGGGGGAAATGGGGGGGATATATGGGGTGAGGGAAAAGAGGAACCTTCTGTTGCTTAAGAATAGGGTCAGCAAATGTTGACCCAGGTATTAGATTGACAAAAATCCTTTCAAAAGGCAAGTTTTACTGTGGCTTGTCATTTGGAATCCCTCTTTATGAAGGGACACAGAGACCATTTTCTTCCTGATCGTAGATGACATTAGTGTGTTCTCAGTAGCCAGCTCCTCAATAAGATAGGTTTCTGAGCTCATGGAAAATCAGACCTGAAAATTTCCTTGAAGATGAGTTAGTGAAAGAGAAAACCAAGGCCCCAAAATAGTAAATAAAACTTTTCAACTGTTGATGGCTAGATAGATGCTGGCGAGCCCAGGCTACATTTGAAATTTCCTGGCTTTTTAATCAGGCTGGTAATTTGGTTTGTCTTTGACGTTTTATTTGGAGATTGGAAGAGGATGGAGTGGAGAGGTTAAAAAGGAAAAAGGAAACAAAAACCCCAACATTATCTGCAGGGTATAAGCCAGTCACTCTACTACCTCCTTTAAGCCTCACAATAACCAAGACACAGACTTAATTTTACAGAGGAGGAAAGTGATACCTAAGTAACTAGTACGGGATCAATGAAATGATAGGGAAATGAAAAATCAGAATCGTAGAAAACATGCATCATTTTTTCTTTAAGAGGAGAATAAAGGGGAGTTAAACAGCATACCTAAGATTGACAAAGGCATTTTCATAGTTAAAACCCTCCTGTGGTTATCCATTCAACGTACATTTACTGAGCACTTTCTGTGTGCCAGGTAATAGACGTAAAATTATTCCAGAAGGCAGAAGAATTTTCATGTGAAATTGTATTTATTTAGTTTTGTTATGAAGGGTGGTTGCTAGCTGTGTAAGGATGAAATAAACCAAGAACGCTTCGTCATTGCTTTGAATGTTGAAACATTACCCACTCTCTAGTGTCATCAATCTGTTGATTTTGGAAAATATGGTTGTTTTTTTTTTTTAATTCTTTGCCATGCAGAAGTAGCTGAAGCAATGCCTTCCTCCACAGCCCCATGTGTGCTGGATTTAATTTAATAGCTGAACATGGTGTACTTAGAATTTCAGGAAAGAATTTTTTTTTTTAAAGGGAGTCTGTATGCAAGTATATACTTGATTAGACTAGACTCTCCATGAGGATAGGAACCAGTTTAGTTCTCTTTACTAACAATCCGCAGGCCAGCCCAGCACGTGACCCCAGTTAGCACCCATATCAGATGGCCAGATGCCAGCCGTGCCATTTGTGTGCCAGATTCATGCCTTCTCACACCTGCAGAGCCTTTCCACCACATGCAACTGACTTTGTAATGTTTGGGGAATTGATATATGTGGTTTTGCAAGTAAGAAGTAGCATTATGGGTTTGTGGCTTGCTGCCCTCTTTGGAATGAATTTAAAGTGTGGAGGTTGCTGTTCGCTTGGAGTTCATGACATGAATCTTGAGTTGGAGCCAGCCTTAGTGTTTTGTCCCAGCGGGGTTCCGTTTTAAACAGAGTCTCCATTTCTCTCTCTGGGAAAGAGTTACCAGAAGGCATTTCTGAGTCCCCTGTAAGAGTAGGAGTCACTGTGTGTGTGCTGGGTGGGGGATGGGGGGTTCGTCAGAGCCAGCTGCTTGCTTCTCTCTTTTTTTTTTTTTGAGTTCTTATTGTGGGTTTTTTTAATTTATTTTTAATTGGAGGATAATTGCTTTACAATCTTCTTCACATTTTAGCCGATAAATCCTGAATTAAATTCTATTCTTTCTTTGGGTTCATACTTTCTGAGGAAACAAAATTTGAATTCATACCTCACAAGTGGGACCCCTCTCTGGTTGCAGTCTTTAGGGTACCCTCATGTATTTATTCGGAGAAGGCGATGGCACCCCACTCCAGTACTCTTGCCTGGAAAATCCCATGGACAGAGGAGCCTGGTAGGCTGCGGTCCATGGGGTTGTGAAGAGTCAGACACGACTGAGCGACTTCCCTTTCACTTTTCACTTTCACTTTTCACTTTCATTCATTGGAGGAGGAAATGGCTACCCACTCCAGTGTTCTTGCCTGGAGAATCCCAGGGACGGGGGAGCCTGGTGGGCTGCCATCTATGGGGTCACACAGAGTCAGACACGACTGAAGTGACTTAGCAGCAGCAGCATGTATTTATTAGTTCATCCAACAAATGAGATTGAAGCCCACCTTGTGCCAGGCCACATGCAGAGGGATACAGTGGTGAGTGAGCAGACACAAGGGCTGCCCTGCTGTCCCAGGCAGTCACTTGGAGACAGTGACTCCAAGATGAGCTGCAGCCCATGGTGTGGCAGGAACACCCCTGACCTGATGGGCTTCCTGGAGGAAGTGGCATCTAAACCACCTGTGAAGGATGAGTAGGAGGGAGCTGGGTGGAGGAAGGGGAGACTGCAGAACAGAGTTCCAGTCTGAGGAAGTAATGTGGACAAAGGCCTTTGCGTGAAAGGAAACAACACATTTTGCTCCTTTTAGGCCCCTGCAACCAGAGTATAAAAAGCGAAGTGGTGGGGGTGGGTCATGGTCCAGGCAGGTAAGCAGACCAGGGCGAAAGGGACATCTCCCTGAGGGCCAAGGAGAACAAGGGTGTTGAGAAGGGGAGACAAGCGATCCAACCTGTGCTCTCACAAGCCTGCTCAGACTTTAGTATGGAGCAGGGCCTGGAAGTGCCTAAGCCTTGAGGCTGGGCGAGCCGCAGACGAGACAGGGTGTCCAGGGAGCAAAGAGGGAAGTAGACCAGAGAGAAATGTCCTGTTCTGACCTCCACCAGACTCTGCAACAGCCCCACAGTTAATTACAGAGCTCTTCATTTTTTTTTTTAAAGAAACAAGCAGAATACGTATAAATAAATAAATAGTGAGATCAAATGTACTTTCACTTCCAACTGAGGCTTTTTTCCCTTAGTGTTTTCAATATGCTAAACAACTTTTTTTTTAATAACACACAGTGAGCATGACCGAAATGATGAATGAAAAACTTAAACAAAGCAAATGATCCGTTTTCAGGCTGACCCCCTTTGAGCACATGGGCCTGGTGACAGAGCTCTGGGTGGCAATGTTAATAAGCATTTATGAAGTGCTGTCTTTGGGGAGGGAAACACAAGGAGGTGGGAAAGCCTGATGCTGGCTCTCAAGAACGACCCTGCTAGTCATCTGTTCCCTGTCAAAATGACCGTGGTAAACAAGACACCTGGAGAGTGGGGCCTCGTGGAGCTCTTCTCCTAAAGACCGAATCATGGGAAATGGTGGATACATTTCCATGGGCAGAGCTGGACTCCTGTTGGAAACCCCTCCTGACAGTGCAAGTCACCCCAGGAGGGCAATGGATGGGAGACAAGGCCACAAGGTATTTTATGAGCAGTTACAATGTGTGATATATGTGCCCTTTGAAGGCAGAGTAAAAGGGTATAACTTAAAAATAGAAGTCAGCTTCTTGTAGCAGATTACATCAGCTTAAGTTGTACGCTCACACAAGAGCTTTTGCAGCCTGGTGCCCTTGAAAGAGTCCTCCTGTGGTCAATTAAGTGTCTTGTTTTTCTTGAAAGTCAGAAATGGGATAGAGGGTAATTATTCTAAATGGAATGAAAGCTGTGTTAGGTGTAAGAAAATAGTTCTGAATCCTCTAAAGAGATGAGATAGAAATGTCTATGCAGGCATTTGGATTAGCTGGAGTCCTTATAGGCAAGGACAAGGGAACTGGCGTTTTAATGAGGGCCATTTATTAAATGTTTTAATGAAATCCTACAGCGTCCGTCTTGCATTTCATGACCATAATTCAAAAGGGTGTCGAAAAGGTATTGTAAAGAATGTGGAAGATAACACACGGGTGTTCTCAGGCTTGTACCTATTTAAAGAGTGTTAGGTTTTGAAGAACTGTGAATTCACCAAAGTCGTGTTATCAAAGGATATGTTGCCATGAGAAGGTTTATTAACAAGTGGTGGTGGCTTAATAGGGGTTGGGTGCAGGGAGAAACCTTTTAGGGTCATCAGTCAGTGGTGTCCCATGCCCTTACTGAAGGTTTGGGTCTGCAGAGCTTGGTCAAGGACAGTAATGAGCAGTATTGACATCAGAGGGATTTTTCTTCCTGTGGACAAAGACTTGGGTTAATTAATTTGACAGTATCATTAATTACTGCTGAAATCATTGGTCTTTGTCAGAGGTCAGGCTCTTTCAGCAATTGAGGGCAGGTCCTGTGGGATCTGGAGATGCCAAGTAATGCAGGCAAGTCACCGCTCAGCCATCTCCCCATTCTGTGAGAAAGGCCTTTCCTTTGCCTGAGCCATCCAGCCTTTGGGCCTAAACCCAGAGTTCTGCTTCTGTTCAGGGCCAACCTCAGGGCTCCACCCGTGAGTTGTGTTGGGCGCTGGAAAATGTCAGGATTGGGTCCCTACGATAAACCAGTAAAGGCCCCACTCGGGAGCTTTGCCCAATTTGCACGTAAAAGCAGAGGGAGCCCTATAATTCGAATGCTGATGGCTTTAATACTGCCCCAGAGGCCTCTGAGACTATCCTCAGCTGTTTTCATCCCTTTTCCTTTATTCTGCTCTTCAGCAGTTATTTCCACCATTCTATCTTCCCGCTCACTCTCCTGTTCTTCTACCTCACATGTGCTAAGTCGCTTCAGTCATGTCCTGCTCTTTGTGACCCCATGGACTGGAGCCCGCCAGGCTCCTCTGTCCATGGGATTTTCCAGACGAGGATACTGGAGTGGGTTGCCATGCCCTTCCTTCTCCAGATCTTCTGCCTCAGTTATCCTTCAATTAAGGGGGGGAAAAAAAGGAAAAAAATTATATTTACCCTTACACTGTGAAAAAATAAAAGCAGTTCTTGTGAGGGGAAAAAAAAAGCAGAGGGAGGATTTGACCCCTTATCACCCTGTCTGTTCTGGTCCTAAAGTTCTTGGCGCTGGCTTGAGCTCTTTGATGAGGTGAAGGTCCCTTTTGTAAAGCCGCCACACGCTATCCTGTCTGTCTCACAGCCCTCCATTTCCATTTGTTGCTTTTTGACGTGTGCTGTGTTTAGCTAGGGCGCCTGTTTTCTGCGGTGCCCAGGAAGGTTCAGGCCAGCTGCTCGTCCCCATTCCCCAGGTTGCTGTCTCTTGATGCTGCCTAAACACCACAGGAAAAAACATGCCAGGTTTGCATGGCACAATGCAGAAAGGGTGACAGATTGGGATCCCCTTGCTTTCATGTCTGAACTTCATGAGATGAGGCCTTTGGGGCTCTGTGTGTCTTCATTGAGTTTTCTCCACTGAACTTGAAGAGCAAAAATTAACTCCAGGGTTAGGCCAAGACCATTTGGAAAAGCAAGCGCAAAGCAGCTAACTCTTGGAAAGCTGGGTACTGGCTAATTGCTCCTAGTGGTTGGAAATAGAGAGGACGAAGCAGCATTACCTCTGAGTGGGGTGGCTCTTCACTCTGGCCCCAGCTCTGCCTCCACCCTTGGTGATGGCCTGGATTGGGGTGATAAGCCAGTGGTGATTTCTCATTCACCCAAGAAGGCACAGGTGCTGGCTGAGCACCAAGCTCTCTCCTGGCTGTAATAGTTTTACTTTTCCCCTCAAGTCATTAGGCTCTAAACTGGTTAAGCCCATCGGCAGAGAAGTATACACACTTGAGCAGGGTTTCCTCTGACAAACAAGTTACGGTCTTGTTGAATTTGTGTGCACGGGGTTGCTTCAGTTGTGTCTGACTCTTTGCGACCCCCAGGACCATAGCCCTCCAGGCTCTTCTGTACCAGAATTTTCCTGGCAAGAGTGCTGGAGCGCTGGACAAGGTTGCCATGTCCCTTGCTGAGTTTGCTTGGTCTTATTCCTGTTGCTTTAATCTTGGACTCTGGGGGGTGAGGGGAGAATATTTCACTCCTAATTCTTGGGTAGAGGAGCATTTGGTGTTTATAGACTGTTAATGTTTACCTCTTATTTAGATATCTATCAATACTTCCGCAAGGGTGAGAAGCCTGTAGCCTGTGGGCGGGCCACATAATTTCGCAAACATTTTTTATTGTTAACACAGCCACGCCTTCATTTATTTATTGTCTGTGCCTGCTTTCACAATATCATGGCAGAGTTGAGTGGTGGAAGACAGAGACTGCAAAGCCAAAATATTTACATTCTGCCCCTTTACAGAAAAGTGTTTGCCGTCCCCCGATTTATCGGTACCTGCGAATGTTGAAGATGGTTTTATGTCATAAAATGTGCCATCTTAACCAGTCTTAAGCCTCCACTTCAGTAGTGTTACGTGTATGCACATTGTTGTATAACCAGATCTCTAGTAGAACTTTTCGTCTCGAAAAACTGAAACTGTATGCCCATTGAACAACCACCCCGCCCGATCTCCCCCTCCGTAAGCCACTGGTACCTATCATTCTGCTTTTTGTTTTTAGGACTGATTAGATTTTCTCCAGTATGTGGAATCATGCGGTATTTGCCTTTTTGTGACCAGCTTGTGTCCCTTGGCATAGTGTCTTCAAGATCCCTCCATATCGTAGCGCGCGGCGGGCTGTCCTTCCTTCTTAAGGAATGACATGCTCTTGTATGTATGTTTTATTTGCCTGTTGTTTTTAATCATGGACACATTTGAGTTGCTTCCATCCTTTGGCTTCCCTGGTGACTCAAATGGTAGAGAGTCGACCTGCAGTTCAGGAAACCCAGATTCTCTGGGTCAGGAAGCTCCCCTGGAGAAGGGAGTGGCAGCCCACTCTAGTATTCTTGCCTGGGAAATCGCATGGACGGAGGAGCGAGGCAAGTTACAGTCCATGGCATCACAAAGAGTCGGACACAACTGAGCAACTAACACTTTGGCTATTGTAAATAAGGCTGCTGTGAGCATCAGTGTGCAAGTAACTCTGTAAGACCACACTTTGAACTCCAAAAACATGATAAATATCTGGTTTTAATGTTATAATTTCTTTTTAGTGTTTTATTTAATCTTGCCATTGCGTGAAAATGAGACTCAGGCTATGCAAGCAAGGAGTCATTTCATTTTGATATTATCATCTTGGAAGATACTATCTACACAGACAAATCCATTATTTATTAATTTCTACAAGATTCATAAATATTTCTATGATTTTTAAAAATGAACATATGTAATACCATAAAAGCTAATGTGTCAGTTTAAAGTAGATATTTTTCCCCTCTGTCTTAAAAAAGGGATCAAATCTTTGCATATGGCATTCTCTAACTGTTTGAGGGAAAGCTTGCTAAACTCTCAAAATGTACTCTGGACAACAGTTCATTATCAAAGTGTGAACTGATCCAGTCCAAGATAGTTTTCCTTTTGCCATATTGTCTGGTTCTTCTTCCTCAGACTTAGATGTCTTGGATGGCATATGCAAGCCTGGTCTTGAGAATTTTATGGATGATAGTATATAAAACATATGGATTTTACTGAGAGCCATCAGGTTCCAGATCAAAATCTTATAACCATGGCTTTCTCAGTCCCTCAGCAGCTAGAAAGTCTCAGGTGGGTTTGTTATTTCCATGTTTCATCACACTGTGCTTTTGGTTGCAGGAGTCAGGGGAATGGCTGGTGCCCATGATACCCTCTCCCCTTCCCCAAAACACACACTGTTCCATCTATCTGCCTCTGTCTCCTTTCAGGAGCTCCTGGAGAAGGTGTCATTTTAGATTACAGTTTAATGGAAAATTACTTCATTCAAGTAGCATGGTGTACTAGTTACTGTTGCTATAGTTTCAGTCTCCAAGCCTGTCATGTCTGCGTATCCCTCGAGATTACTGTCTTCCTTCTGGTTAATAGCTCAAGTATCATCTTTCCCAGCTAGTCCTCTTGTTCTCTCGTGTAAATTGGTTGCAGTTTTTACCACCATCTTCAAGAATTTTGTATAAAAGAAGACTGTTGCACCTTGCTGGATTAACTTAACACCCTCTTTTTAAATGTTTCTGCTTCAGGGATCTGTTCCACTATCATATTACTTCTATTTTACAAAATGGTGGTTTTCTTAGACACACAAAATGGAATGAGGATTTTATTGAATATCAAACAGCAGTAATACATCTACTCTTTCCTGAGTGCCAATAGCTTTACAGCACTGTAAGTTACTTTGATTAGAATTAAAGGGATTTTAAAATACATTCTTCTTTCCAATCAGACTTTTCTGTGACAGAAAAACATGATGATTTGACAGCTGTCTGCACTCTCTCTTTTAAATCAGACTGGATCTATAAATTGGCGATGGAGAGTCAGTGTTTCAGGAAAAAAGCTCTGAATCACAATTGCTGTATGAGAAAACAAGCAAGCAAACTTGGGTTCTGTGTTAGTTTGTCATCAAGGGATATTGAAAGAATTTGAAAACCAATTTTTAAATGATTAAATTATTTTTGTGAACCCCCTAACAAAGCATCCCTGGCGAGATTTATCCAAGCAGTGTTGGCCTCATAGTGGAGTCATAGACTGTCAATGGTTTCACAGGTCTTCCTGTCTGTCAGTGAAACTCATCTTCATCTCAATTCCAAATACCATTCATTAGTGTTCAAACTATCACAAGAATGAGTCCATTGAAAACTGGTGTTCTCCATTCACAGCTCTGAGATTTAAAAAAAAGAAAAAGGTATCTGTGATTCTTTGGTCTCCAGGGAACAGATAAAAATTTTAATCTCAGGGAAATTAGCCAAGCAGGCCTAAATATGACCCAGTGTATGACCTGGGCAAGGTTGCTCTGCTCGCTAAATCATGTATGATTCAACTCACTCCTTTCAGAAGGCTTCCTTTTACCTCCCTTAATGAGTTTTTGGTAAAAGTGAAACCTTAAAACAGAAAGCATCAACGTGTGTGTACTTACCCTTCTAGCATAAATTTGTTCAGGACAATTCCAGGTAAAAGAATATTATCCCCCAAGTGAAAAAATTCCATTTCCTGTTCAACAATTATCCCACACTTAATCATCACACAAGATAAATGAAACTCATATATAGGAGCCCTAAAATCTTACATTGGCCAATTTTACATGGACTCGGAGCCCTAAGAAGAAGCAGGCCCTTGAAAGGCCATATGTATAACTTTGAAATGAAATTCCCACATGCATTAATCAGGCTTCTGTTGTTCTCATCAAATGAAATATGATTTTCGGGCTTGGTAACACTTCACAGTTGATTGGCTCTTTCTATCCAGCGACCCATCTATCTGTCCATCCATCTATTTAAATTCACTCCCCAGCTGTGATTCTGAGACAACCATTGTCATTTAGATGCTGATTCCTGACTGTGGTTCTTCTGGTGACTGCTGACATTGGAATAAGGGATACCACTCAAGATAGATTAATTATATAAACAAATGAAGGATGGGAGTTTTTTTTCTGCTTTGTTCTTTTAAATCTTTTTTTTCCCCCTGGGCCTTTAGAGATGGGACTCTGCATTCTTAGGAGCAAAAATAGTTCATGGGTATTAGTTTATGTTCTGAGAGAGGTCCAGGCAAAGAGACTTGGAAAATACCCACATCTAGGGAGGAAGAACCATATGGAAAGCCCATAGACGCCTGTATGGGAAATAAATGAAGAAATTTCTCAAATTAAATGCTGAAAAGAAGTTAGCAGAGTTAAAATGTATTATATTTAGGATCTCATTCCCTTTCAATTTTTTTTAATTTTAAAAAAGGGGAAGAAAGAGACAGGAGAACCTGGCAATAGTAATTGCTTCCGAGGCAGGGGACTAGATTAGAGAGGAGAGGAGATAAACAGAGATGAGAATGAGGTTGGAGTTGTACTGTACTCCTTTTTGTGCCTTTTAAATTTTGTACCATGTGCATATGTTATCCTTAAAATAACAACATGTAAAAATTAATGAGAATAACTGAGACCAGAATGGGAACAGATAAGATTTGATAGAAGAAAGAAAAGGATAATGACGGGAAAGTCCCTTACTTTGCAAGAAATGAGGAGGGATTTTTCATTTGTTTTTCATAATAATAAAGGGAAGAAGGAAGACGTGTTAGAGGCAAAGATGGGAAGCCGACTTCCCAAGGTTATGTCATAGGGCAGCTGGATGGAGGAGGTTGGAGGATGAAGTCATTCTCGAAAGCCATCAGCAGGGAGAGTCATGTGAAGTGGTCAAGTCACTGAGGAATAAGATGATCAAAACCAGCGCCTGAGGGAAACCTACCAAAATCAAGAACAATGAGAATGTTTCTTTTAAAAGCCTTCACTGTTCTAAGAGAACTAGAATACGCAGAGCTGGGCTTCTTCTCATAGGGTTGGGAAGAGGTGAAGAAGTAGAAAGATAACTTTTTCCATCCTCCCTCAGTTGCATCCCAGAAGAAATGAGCTCTGTGTTTTGCGTCAAATGAGAATGTAGAGAAAACACTTTCCCAAAGAAGAATCAAAGGGAAAGAGGACTTCTCTTCCAGAGGGGATTGTCTCCACGGTTCCCACCAAGGCTGGGGCCTCTGAGTTGGGCTGCAGCATTGCAGCATCTATCGGTTGGTGTTGGATCTCTTACTTGGTGGGGGGTTGTGGGGGAGGGAGTGAGGTTCTGCTGGCTTTAATGACCTCTCCTGTGTTCTCCATCCACATCCAATTCTCATCCATGCTACTTAACAGGCTCAGACAAAATCTTCCCCTACAGCATCTCTGCAGGCTTTTCTCTAAATCTAGCAATTTTATCAGCTCCTTTTTATGGGTCGTCTTCCAGGCTTTAGAAACTAAACCAAGAGTATTTATGCTCTTGTGAGCCCTAATTTTGTCATTAACATTTCTTAAGCAGTAATATCAGTTCTATAAATCCATCACATCCCTTTAGCTTCCTAGTATTTATTTATTCCTAGTTTATTTTCTAATACTCTCACAAGGGCCTTCTACTGCTCAAGTCCAGAGAAAAATGGAAATACATACAGATTCTAAACCACACATCTTTTTGTGCACACATGGTGGCCTGGGCTCCCACTCACACAGTATACATGTCAAAATCAGAAGTGCTGGGGAAGGCATAAGGACATAGTTGTTCCCAGGGCTTCCAGAGTCTACAGAGCAGACTCAGGTTTCCCTGGAATTTTATCATGGTCACCATAAATCAAGTGTTTGAGAATAAAAAGTTGAAACACATCTTTAATTTTAAAGCTTTCCATATCTTCCTCATCCAGGCCATGTAGGCGATACTTCCTCACCCTCCTTCCCTAAGCACTGCCAGGAAAAGCCAGTGATTTGTAAATTGAAGCTATGTCAGCGAAAGCTTTTATTGCTACTTATTATCCGGGCCTGTGTCTGCTTTTAATTTTAATTCTCTGCTGAAAGAACTAGCTTTGCCTTTAAAAATGTGTGCACGTCTTCTACTCTCTGATGAGAAGACGACAACTAAGAGTAGTGATGTGAAGCCAGACAATGATTAGATTTCTTAAGTTAGCCCCCTCTTCCCCATCCATAGTGTTTTTTAGGTTTGGAGCAAAACCTCTTGTATTCTGTATCGACCTGCTTGTCCCTCTTCTCTCCTGGCATGTCCCCGTTTCACCCACCATTTTGCAGCTTCAGCTAATAAATCATGTAAGTAAAGTAGACATTAAGAAATGGGTGTTAGGAAAGAGGGTTTTGAAAATGAAGATTTGATCAACTTTTTCACGTATTCTTTAATCAAGAAAATAAGAATAGCCCATTTTAAGAGAATGTTAAGTACAAGTTGTGGGGAAGTCAAAGCACTGCTCATTTTTTGTTTAAAGCTATCTTTTTCACGGTACAAAAGCACAGCAGATATTTAAGCTCCATATTGAACAATATGATAGGTTTATTTATGTTAAGATAATTAACATATTTGAATTTTTTCCCAGCCTTGGGTTTTTCTTAGCATTCTGTGCTATATAGATGAGCTGTAGGAGCAACTTAAGTATGTATACAGTGCAGGATATTTCTGGTTAAATATTTGTAAGGTGTCTTCAGTTTACGAAGCTGTTCCATGTTCATTACTTGGTTGGAGCTACACAACAGCTCAGTGAGGGCCTGAATTCTTTGTCCTGTTTCATAGCTAGGACCCCTGAGGTGCCACGGGCCTGACTGACTTGCCCACAGCCACACATATAAGGCAGGATTTGACCCAAGTCCTCTGACTCCACAAATCCGATAAATGGATCCTTTAAAGTGCTTACTCACCATAGGGGAAAATGTTTCTGTGGTGGAAGAGACCGCACCTCACATTAACGTAGCAACCACCTCTTCCAGCACATTCCACATTTTCTGTTCTCATTTTCTCTGACCCCAAGGGCTTCTGTTCTGTGTTAGGCTTGTAGCGTTTCTCCCGCTTCATTTTATTCTGTAAGTGCATTTTGTAGTGCAAAATGGCTGGTGTCTCCACATCGGTCTTGGGGGCCAGGTGCTTGAACCCTGCTGCGGTATACTTTTTAGAGCCCTCAGGCCTGAACAGACAGGATAAGGCTCAAGGATGGAAAGCTGATGTCACAAAGGCCAGCAGCTGGCTGAGGATCCTGTGTGTCAGCTTATCGGCTGAAAGCCAGTGCACTGCAAAAAGGTTAATACTCATAAAAGGAGAGGATCAGGAGATCCTACAGCAAATAGGCTCAGAAAGATAGGTGGCCTCCTGGCCCATTTCCAGGAAAGGATGTTTTCCTAACCCTGAATTCAGGCCTCTCTGGCCTGGCTTGTGCTTAAGATTCCTCTGAGAAGTGAGTAGGACATGGAGAATCCTAGGTCCCAACTAAGAATTCTGATTCAGGAGGTGGGAGGTAGAACCCAAGAGTATGATTTTTAATGAGCTTCCAAGGTGATTTCCTTGTGTGGATCACATCTTGAGACATATTTTCCCAGCTCACCACTGTGGAATAATTGATGCTCCAGTGACAACTGACCCATCAGAAAAAAATGATTTTGTTCTTTTTAATAAGACATCCCAAAAGACAGGTGTCAAATATATAAACATTTCTTAGGTTGTTTTAAAAAATAAAGTTGAATTATATGGAAAGGTCACTAAATGAGACCCTCCCCCCCCCCCAAATTCTACTATATTCAGCATTATTGTGTTTTTTGCTATTCATCATACATGTTTACTTAAACCCTTGAGCCTAGAAATTGGTATATCACAGACACTCAAATACACTTACTTTACCCATCTTTGATCAGTATAACCTCGCTCATTAAATTTCTTCTCTTGTTTCAGCTGAAGTTTCCTTAATGGTCTTCAGGTTGACTCAGGAAACTGAAAGAACTGGGATGGAGCCTCGGGTTAGTTAATATCTAGAGTCGATTACTCAGAAACTTAGTGCTTTGTGAGCACATAGCAAACAGCTCTGAGAGTTAATTTACACAGGCTAAGGACAGGGAATTTTCCAGGAGCAATCTGGCACTGTTACTGTCCCAATATGCATGTTTTTAGCCTGTAGCATCATAAATCAGTCTTCTCCATCTGCATCCTTTCTCTTTCGTGTGGTTTGACTACTGCCTATAGTTGGTCCGTTTCTTAGGACCAGATCAGCCTGAGACAGAGAAGTCTCCAGCACTGGATCATCCACCACCGCCATCATCTTGTTCTGTGGTCTGTTACAGCTAACATCGTTCATGAGCAGTGACGTCCTGCTTTGAGATACTTCCTGTAGTGAGAAAGAGTTGGGCATGGTGTGAAAACAAAAATTTTCATTTGTCCCAGAATGACATCCTATACCTGTAGGGATGTCGGAGAAGCTGTGAAATCAAAAATAAAGACTTTCAGGAGCACAGTTCTCTGACATTTCTTGACAGATGTATGGCCACTCTTAAATAGGACAACGAAAACTTTGAAGTTGAATGTCTTAGTAGAAATGATGTCAAAAATAGGAAATATATTATTGAAAATTTATCTTGTGGCAGCTCCGATTTTAAGCACTTTACCTGAATAGCTTCATTCACATTCTCCAGAGGGTAGATACTATGATCCCCTCTTCATGGATGAGGATTTTGACGCTTGAGAGGTTAAGTAACTTTCTCATTGTCCCATAGACTATGGCAGGGCCAGGTGGGAAGGGGTTGTAAATTTACTCATATGTCACGTGTATACACATCTTTGGAGAAGGCAATGGCACCCCACTCCACTACTCTTGCCTGGAAAATCCCATGGATGGAGGAGCCTGGTAGGCTGCAGTCCATGGGGTTGCCAAGAGTCGGACACGACTGAGCAACTTGCCTTTCACTTTTCCCTTTCATGCGTTGGAGAAGGAAATGACAACCCACTCCAGTGTTCTAGCCTGGAGAATCCCAGGGACTGGGGAGCCTGGTGGGCTGCTGTCTATGGGGTCTCACAGAGTCGGACACGACTGAAGCTTCTTAGCATACTCATCTTACTTTCTAGACCTGCCTGTGGCTTCTTTATGAGCATGCATGGTGGGGACTTCAGGACTTGTCAGTTAAATGAGGTTAAATATAGCCTCCCTCATTTCATTTTAAATGTTGAAGTAGTCCCTTTTGGGATGCTCTTTCAGAATTCTATCCCCGCCCCCATCCTGCCCAGGAGGGCACTGGCTGGCTCTGTCCTGGAGAGAGAGGGGAGATGGCATTCTTGAAGCCACCTTCTGTCCCCTGGCTCCTTTCTTGTCATGGCTGCAGCACGGCCATTCTGGGCTTGCATGGGGTATCCCTAAAACCTGTGGCTGGGTTGATGCCTGGTCTCCTTCCTCTGCCCCGGCAATGTTCAAAGAGCCTTCACCACCTTCCCCTGATGAGTCACCCTAATGGCAACTCAGACTACGTTGGACTCCAATTTGGCCCTCAACCCAGGGCCACTCCCTGGCAAGCTCACTAACCCGCTCCCTTTGCCACCTTCCTTTTCTTTCTCAGAGAATGTGAGACTCTCTGAATTTCTTCTTCTCCACACCCTGAGAGCCCAGGGAAATATTTGTTGTTGCTGTTCAGTCACTAAGTTGTGTCCAACTCTTTGTGACCCCATGGACTGCAGCACACCAGGCTTCTCTGTCCGTCACCATCTCCCTGAATTTGCTCAAACTCATGTCCATTGAGTCAGTGATGCCATCCAACCATCTCATCCTCGGTCATCCCCTTCCCCTCTTGCCCTCAATCTTTCCCAGCATCAGGGTCTTTTCCAATAAGTCAGCTCTTCACATCAGGTGGCTGAAGTATTAGATTTTCAGCTTTAGCCTCAGTCCTTCCAGTGAATATTCAGGGTTGATTTCTTTGAGGATTGACCGTTTTGATCTCCTTGCTGTCCAAGGGATTGCCAAGAGTCTTCTCCAGCACCACAATTTGAAAGCATCAATTCTTCAGTGCTTAGCCTTCTTTATGGTCCAGCTTTCACATCTGTACATGACTACTGGAAAAACAATAGCTTTGAGTATATGGAACTTTGTCGGCAAAGTGACGTCTCTGCTTTTCAATACACTGTCTAGATTTGTCATAGCTTTTCTTCCGAGGAGCAAGCGTCTTTTTATTTTGGAGT
Source organism: Capra hircus (assembly GCF_001704415.2). Classification (NCBI taxonomy): domain Eukaryota; kingdom Metazoa; phylum Chordata; class Mammalia; order Artiodactyla; family Bovidae; genus Capra; species Capra hircus. The sequence goes on from NC_030811.1 coordinate 104,347,143, forward strand.
TGCAGTCACCCTCCACAGTGATTTTGGAGCCCAAAAAAATAAAATCTGCCACTGTTTCCATTTTTTCGCCATCTATTTGCCTTGAAGTGATAGGACCGGATGCTAACCCCATGAACACAATGAAAAGGGAAATGTTGGGTTTGCCAAAAGGTTCATTCATATTTTCCTGTAAGAGGGTATGGAGAAACCCAAATGAACTTTTCCCCAACCCAGTACTGGAGAACTGAAATCAGCTCTCTGTTGTCAACTGCCTTGCTTTACTGGGGTGCAGCTGATCTTATCTAGATGAGAGACAGGCTTGAGAGGCAACCCTCTTGCAAATTCCCAAGCTGGTAGTGGGACAGGCCACATTGTACCTTTAGTTTTTCCTTCAGTGCTTTCCCTCTGTGGGACAAAGTGGGGCCCCCTGTGTCATGGCCCACTTCCCTGACTGACTTGTCCAGCCAGAGGGGGTGGGCAGGCTTCCTCCCTTTCTCTGTCCTATCATTAACCTCCCCACCCCAACCCCCACCACAAGAAAAGTATGATCAAGTCTGTCTACTAAAATGGGAGAGAAAAATGGTATAGTGCTTTATTGTCTGGTAAAGTGAATTTTAAGCTTATTACTTGCTGCAGACTTCAAAAACCTCATTTGGGCTGTCAGGAGCTAGAGAGTACCACTTCCTCTCTCTATTTCTCTGATAACAGTCCACATGAACAGTCTCCCACACATCCCAGGCAGATGTATGCCCCAGGCTGACCTTGCAGACAGTCAGGTGCATGGAAAAGCAAACAGCAAAGCACACTATTTGCGAAAAAGATCACCTTGAATTTCCCACAACTGGAACATAAGCTATGTAGGCTTTCATCCATTCTATTCACTGACCACAGGCATGAATGAGATTTTCTTTCTTTTTTTTTTTTTTTAAAGATTTAAAATGTTTTTTTTTTTTTTTAATTTTAAAATCTTTAATTCTTACATGCGTTCCCAAACATGAACCCCCCTCCCACCTCCCTCCCCATAACATCTCTCTGGGTCATCCCCATGCACCAGCTTTCTTTTTTTTTTTTTGCACTGATAGAAGAGAACAGTGATAAAAATAAATCAGACATGAAACACTTCACTTTAGTCCAAAAGATATCTGCAGTTATAAAAGTAGAAGCCAATGCCATCAGCAGATTTCCTGAAAAGTAACAATTAACAGTGACAAAATAGAATGACCAGCCATAAAAGTATAACTGGACATTTGGTAGAAACACCCAATGTCACCAGTTTGGAACTCAACCAGTATTCACACCCTGGCTTAAATCTTAAAGTCATTATGTCAAAGAATCTAAAATGGCACTCAGTATATATTTGTTTTAAATCCAATTTCCTGTGTCCGCGTGTTCTTTCAGTTCCTTTTACGTTATACCTCATCAGTTTCATCTCTCTGATTCTCAACAAAACCTCTTCTGTGTATTTATCAACCTTCACATGGCAAGTTCAGGCCCCCACATCCCTGCACTTCCTGGTTGCGTCACCCAAACAGGAAGTCTTTTGCTTAACTTCCTCCCTGTCAATTTACAGCCGTTATCTTCCCCAAGCCTCACTTAAAACCCAGAACTTCCAAGAATTCACTTTTTGGTTAATACACTGCTTTGTAATTGTTCTAATGGACTATTTTGTACTTGTTCTGATGTATTTTTCTTTCCTTCAGCTATGCTAATTGCTCTTAAAGAGGTTAAAAAGCCTTAATTACCCTCCAGACATGTGACACTGTGCTTTATTTCAAATATTTAGTTAATCTTTTTCATTTGACCTGCTTTCTTAATTTATTTTTACCTACAGTGTATGAGGGGAGGGTCAGATTGGATTAAAACATTTATAACCTTATTTCAACTTCATTCTAGTTTTCTAACATTGTTGTCAAAACACTGAATATCTGTTTCAGGTTGCAAATAAAAGTGTGTATCTTCTTTATAAAAGAGAAATCCATAGTTAGGAGGAGCTTTTTTTGAATGTGTATACATGGTTCCCAATCATGGCATCCGGTCCCATCACTTCATGGGAAACAGATGGGGGAACAGTGGAAACAGTGTCAGACTTTATTTTTGGGGGCTCCAAAATCACTGCAGATGGTGATTGCAGCCATGAAATTAAAAGACGCTTACTCCTTGGAAGAAAAGTTATAACCAACCTTGATAGCATATTCAAAAGCAGAGACATTATTTGGCCAACAAAGGTCCGTCTAGTCAAGGCTATGGTTTTTCCTGTGGTCATGTATGGATGTGAGGGTTGCACTGTGAAGAAAGCTGAGCGCCGAAGAATTGATGCTTTTGAACTGTGGTGTTGGAGAAGACTCTTGAGAGTCCCTTGGACTGCAAGGAGATCCAACCAGTCCATCCTGAAGGAGATCAGCCCTGAGATTTCTTTGGAAGGAATGCTGCTAAGGCTGAAGCTCCAGTACTTTGGCCACCTCATACAAAGAGTTGAGTCATTGGAAAAGACTTTGATGCTGGGAGGGATTGGGGGCAGGAAGAGAAGGGGACGACCGAGGATGAGATGGCTGGATGGTATCACTGACTCGATGGACGTGAGTCTGAGTGAACTCCGGGAGTTGGTGATGACAGGGAGGCCTGGCGTGCTGCGATTCATGGGGTCGCAAAGAGTCGGACACGACTGAGCAACCGAACTGAATCATCCAAATGTGAGGTCTTTGTGAGAAGTGATAAAGGCTTTCTATAATTGAGCTTAAACTATTCATTCATTTTTTGAGCCATGGCTGTGTGCTCAGTACTAGGTATGCAAGTTGACCACTTGAGAGTGATGCTTAACACATGCTGGGTGCTCACTCTGGGTCAGGCCCTGGGCCAAGAAATGTTGCATGCATTACCTCATTAGGCGTCTCAACAATTCTGTGAACCAGCCAGTACTAAATACCCCCACTTTACCTTTTTAGGTTGGATACAGACTAAATCTGTAGTGAGATGTGTTTGTGTTCCTCCCCATAAAACATTAAGAGATAAGGAGGTGAGGAGTTCTTTCTCCCTTGGCGAGAAGAGCAGAGGGCAGGGCAGAAGGTGTGGAAAGCAGGGAGGGTTGGGGAGAGGGGGTCAGGGGACAGGAAGTCCGGAGCAGAATGTGTAGACATGGAGCCACAGCCCCTGGCTGTTTGCTTTCTGGTTGCCAGGGAACCGGACGCATGTGAACAAGGTCACCTGTGCCCCACCACTCGGCTTTCTCAGCAGCTACTTCTCTGATATAAGGGGGTGTATCAGGTCGACACTGAGGGGACAGAGCAGGGATGCAGGATTCCTTCCCTGAGGAGGTTTCCAGACAGTCGGGAAGAAAGGCAGACACACACATGATTAACACCAGTGCAGGCAGCTACACCCAAAGTCTCAGAAATACAGAAGGAATGATTAATTTCTCAGCTATTCAGTGTTCTGCTTCTTCTGGTAAGTTTCCCTTCTCCTTCCTTCATCCCACTGACTGGTGCCTTTTCACTCTCAAGCTGACCAGCACGGCATTCCTCAGAAATCTTCCTCAGCTCCTCCATTCATCATCCTCACATTCTGTAAGCAACCTCATCAGCTCTCGTGACTTCACTTCCACAGTCTCAGGGTGGACGGTAGGGTTTCTCTCTCTCTAAGCCTGATTTCTCACTTAAGATATTTGAGAACTTCTAGGAAACACTAAGATCTCTTCACAGGCCACACGTTAAGTGTCCCAGTAGCTCACCGGTGACACTGCCCTGTCTCCGCTCCCAGTCTCCTCCCCAGTCCTCTGTTTTGTTTTGTGTATTTACAGCTTACCACCTTTGTTGATTGACCCTAGCAATCTTTTGGGCCCCAAACTCCAAACCTGACTCATTCCTAGCTTCATCTCCTTTGTCCTATCGTATCCTGCTCAGAGACCCTTCAAAAGCCCCCTTGCAGTGGTCCCTTCCTCTTCTCACTGTGACCACCTGACCTTGACTTTTCATCACCTGGGGCTTTAATGAAAGGTCTCCTAACAGATTGTCTGTCTGTCTGCCTCTCTTTATCTCTCACTCACACACACCCACATTCACACTTACAAACACACTTAACTGAAATCGAACCTTCTCTGAACAGCAGTCTTGTCACGATGTATCTCTGCTTAAGGATCTACCGTGTTTATCTGTGAGCCTCCCAATCCTCTGTGTTCTCCGTGACCATGCCCACTTTGTCTATGCGATGCTGGCCCTCTCTCCTTCAGAGTAAAACTGGAACTCTTCAGGCTGTAGTATCAGACCAGGCTGCAGTATTACTTGGTGATAAAGATCCTGAGGAAATTAGCTATCCGTGTAGGAAGAGTCCTAAGGGAACTGAGAAGCCTCCCCTCTTTCTGTAGATTTTATAGCAGTGAGAGGTAGCCAGGGCTTCCCTCATGGCTCAGTGATAAAGAATCTGCCTGTAATGCAGGAGACCTGGCTTCAAACCCTGGGTTGGGAAGATCCCCTGGAGAAGGGAACGGCAACCCACCCCAGTATTCTTGCCTGGACAATTATGTGGACAGAGGAGCCTGGTGGGCTATAGTCCATGGGGTCATAAGAGTCACTCGTGACTGAGCGGCTAATACACACACGCGCGCACACACACACACACACACACACGAGGTAGCCACGTTTGGATGTTTTAGATATGGGTGCCAAGTGGATGGTCTTGTTGTATCCCCTTTAGACCTAAGTGTGTATCTGTGCACACAGTAGTTGCCATTTTCTAGTGACAAGTTCTGGAAAGCTTTTAGTATGTAAGCCTTACCTGGCTGCAATGTTGCCGCTTAATAATGAGATGTGTATGTTTCATCTAGATCAGGCCCAGTACACCCTGTGAGAAACCTGAGTGAGATTAGTGTCTCTAGTTGGTACCCTTTACTGTATTTTTTTTTCCCAACCTGTGCTTCAATCAGAAACCTTGTTCTTTTTCATGTTTTCTGTCCAGCGTTTTTATATGCCTGTTTCTGCATTAGTTGAGAACCCCTTGTGGTTTAGAGAATAATTCTTGTTCTCAAAGCATTTGACAGCATTGCTGTTACTCATTGTCTTCCTGTGAATCGGGTCAGCAAGCCCCACCTTGTCCTTTCACATTGTATGTTGTCCCCTCGCTAGGTGCAGAGTTCTTCCTTGAAATACTGGTCAGAATTCCGGTATCATTACCGTAATCTAGAAGGAGACTCCCAGAGGGACAGGCTGCCCATTCTACGAAGAACAGGAGCTACAAAATTAATGGGAATGTCAATCAAGGAAGGAATCGGGTTTAAAAAAGGTGATTTTTTTTAGACCCATTTCAGCATGAGTGCCTTGATATTTCCCTTCTCCCTGGCAATTTTTGTGTGTTTTACCATTTTGCTTTGATTGTGGAGCATAAAGTCACACTTGCAAAGGAAAAACTCACTTCAAAGATAAATCAACTGACCATATGTCAGCAGAAAACTCTAGGCGTACTTTCCATTCTTTGATCTCCCTTCAGTGACTTCACTGGCCAATTACTGAGTATGCCTGTTGTGTTGGAACGGTTGTGCAGTGTAGGTGGGGAAATAAGACGTTTACTCATGAGACAGAATTTGTGTGATGGCTTAGTGTTCAGATGAGTAGCAGAGTCCACACGTGGCACTTCCCTAAGTTCCTATCATCCTGGAAGTTCCTGGGGACATGAAGTTTCATCTAAATTGGGAGAATGTGCCACTTTATTCTGAACTACATGTATTTCCATCACAATTAAAATTCATAAGCCAGATGAGAGGAGGATCTCTAATAATAACTACTCACACTCTGAGGATCCCATTTTCTTCATCTTCCACTTTTTTTAGTCACAGCTCATGTGCTGAGAGAGAGACATTACAAAGGGGGAAGCAGAGACTCCAGAGTTTGGTTTCTTCGTGGTCACCTTGGAGAGCCTGACACAACCAGACACAGACCCGCCTTCCTGCTGACTCCAGATCCAGTGCCCTTTACCACCTGAGCTTGATTTAGGAGAGAGCTGGTTTCAAGACCAGTCATCCCAGCCAGCCTTTCTGCCTGGGAGATGCAGGAAAGAAGCTTGATGTTACTGATGGATACTAAGGCTCTGGTTATTTTTTGGAAAGGTAACCAAAAAAAAGCATTATGATGACTACCTCATATGGAGGAGGGAACGGCTGCCCACTCTAGTATTCTTGCCTAGAGAATTTCATGGACAGAGGGACCTGGTGGGCTACATCCAGGTGGCACTAGTGGTAAAGAACCCACCTGCCAGTGCGGGAGACAGAAGAGACGTGGGTTCTATCCCTGAGTCAGGAAGATCCCCTAGAGGAAGAAACGACAACCCACTCCAGTGTTCTTGTCTGGAGAATCCCCATGGACAGAGAAGCCTGGCAGACTACAGTCCATAGGGTCGCAAAGAGTCGGATACAGCTGAAGCAAGTTAGCACACGCACACTTATATGGGAAAGCTAGAGGTACTGCCAGGTTTGGGAGAGATGGTGTGTGTGTGCGAGAGAGAAAGAGCACGTGCACAGCATACGCATGCTCAAAACCAACATCGTCTCTGCTTCTAAGGTTTCTCCTGCCTGTCTTTACATGACTAAACCTCAGCTGGAAGCGAAGGGCTAGGCTAGCACTGGATTTCTGCAGGACACTCAATTCGGCAGCTCTCGTCACAAGTCAGCACCTCTGTATTCCATGGCACTTGGCAGCTTTCTGCATCTCCTCTATGGCTGTCAAATAATCCTGGGGTTGCTCTGCTTTGGAGGTTTTCATTCTCCCCTTGGAGTAACTCATTCTCCAAACAGGTGTCCGTTTCCTCCCGTTTGAACACACTGGCGTGAGGCAACTTTGAGGGCACATATCTTACTAGGAGACAGCCATTTAAAGTGATAGGTATAAACATGTAGATATCACCATGTGGCATTCCCCGAAGGCATTTCTTGACTGACCATCTCATGACATGGTACAGTTCTACGTAAATTGGACAAGCTGGCTTACCTTACTCTTCACAAGCTTACATTAATACCGTCATTCAATCCACTATAATGAAAGAAGAAGAGGAATACTTCAGTTAACAAGTGCCATTAGGTGTTAGCATTCAGCAACTCTTTTGAGCCCCTGGTCTCTCCGCAATACTGGGGACTCAGTGCCAAGCCAAACAGGCATGATCCCTGCCCTCAGGGTGGAACTAATAAGGAGGTTGTTTTCACGTCCAACTCTTTTGTGACCCGGTGGACTGTAGCCCACTAGGCTCCTCTGTCCATGCAATTCTCCAGGCGAGAGTACTGGAGTGGGTTGCGATTCCCTTTTCGAGGGGATCTTTCCAACCTAGGGATCGAACCCGCATCTCTTACGTCTTCGGCATTGGCAGGGTGTTCCTCACCACTAGAGCCACGTGGGAAGCCCATGTGTAGGAATACAGAATTTAAAGCTGTGCCAACTCCTTGGAAGCATGGACAGTGTGTTATGAGAGTACATGCCTGGGACCTCATTTAGTCGGGAGAATGTAAGCAGACTTCTCTGCATGGAGTCTCTAATCTTACCTAAGAGTTCGAAGATGCTTTGGTGCCAGCGAGGAGAAGTTTCAAGAGTAACTTCTGTGGACATCACAGCATAGGCGAATTCCTGAGGTGGAGAAAGGTTGGAAGGAAGAGGCCATGTTGTTAGAGCATAGTCAGAGAAGGGTGGAATGAGTAAGGACCTTCTGTGGTGTTGGAGAAGACTCTTGAGAGTCCCTTGAACTGCAAGGAGCTCCAACCAGTCCATTCTGAAGGAGATCAGCCCTGAGATTTCTTTGGAAGGAATGATGCTAAAGCTGAAGCTCCAGTACTTTGGCCACCTCATGCGAAGAGTTGACTCATTGGAAAAGACTCTGATGCTGGGAGGGATTGGGGGCAGGAGGAGAAGGGGACGACAGAGGATGAGATGGCTGGATGGCGTCACGGACTCGATGGACGTGAGTCTGAGTGAACTCCGGGAGTTGGTGACGGACAGAAAGGCCTGGCGTGCTGCGATTCATGGGGTCGCAAAGAATCGGACACGACTGAGCGACTGAACTGAACCGAACCCTGAGAAGCCAGCAGAGGACTGTAAGGAAGAGAATGAAATGGTCAGTTTTGTGTTTTTAAGTGGTTATTCTGTTTCATTTATAAAGTATTCTGAGAAATGGATGAGGGAGGGAGTGAGGGGCATGGATGGACTGAGGGAGAAAATGAACATAGAGTTAAGGTGGCCCATGGTGGTGGCTTGGACAAGAGTACCAGTATCAGTGTGGAAGAAAGTGGAGGCATTTGAGACCTGCTTTGGGGTTAGCTTCCCTTGTGGCTCAGCTGGTAAAGAATCGGCCTGCAATGCAGGAGACCTGGGTTCAATCCCTGGGTTGGGAAGATCCCCTGGAGAAGGGGAAGGCTATCCACTCCAGTATTCTGGCCTGGAGAATTCCATGGCCTGTATAGTCCATGGGATTGCAAAGAGTTGGACACAACAGAGCAACTTTCACTTCTTTTGAAGTTAGCGCAGACAGAATTGGGGGAAGACTTGCTTATGGGGAGAGAAGTGTCAAGGATGGGCTCTCAGTCTCTGCCATGCTGGGGAGAGATCACCTTTACTGAGCCATGGAAAACATGATGAGAGACACGTTTGGAGCATAAGAAAATAATTCATAAATAATTCATGTAGGAGATGAATGTGAGATAATCCCAATGGAATTGTATATTTTGTTGTGGAGCTCTAAGAGGTACTCACATTTAGGAATTGTTGGTATCTGTGATTGATATGCATGAGAACAAACGAAATCCCTTAGTAACAGGTTTGGGAAAAGAAGAGAGAAGGGGATTGGAATTTCAGCACCTAATGGTCAGGTAGAGGAGAATCCAGAGTAAAGAAAAAGCAAGATTATTTGGTGTCATGTCAACCCCAAAATGGAAGCATTTCAAAGGAAGGATCTGCCAACTCTGAACGTCCCCACTGTTAGGTCACACGTGATGAAGAATAAAAAGTGTTCCTGGATTAAGCATCCGATAAGCATGTTTTGTAAAATTGTCAAGGAAGGAAGAATGAGGAAATACGAGGAAGAGGAAATATGGGTATAGGAACAAGTCTTTTGAGAAGCTTGGAGGGAAAGTAGAGTGTGGTTGAAGGACAAAAGTCTGAGCGAGATTTTCCTGATAGGAGAAAAGCCTGTTTGCAGATGAGAAATCGAGGGGGGTGGCATGCAAATTTGAAGACACAGGAGAGAGAGGAGTGTCTTGGAAGACTAGAAGGATTGAAATCCAGAGTTCACACAAAGGGACTAGTCTTGATAGGAAGACAAAATACAGAAAGGATGGGTGTAAATTATGGAAAGAATGTGGATACACAGTAAGATAATTAGGGAGTTCCTGTATGATGATGGCTTCCCCGGTGGCTCAGCTGGTAAAGAATCTGCCCAGAGTGCGGGAAACCTGGGTTTGATCCCTGGTTTGGGATGATCCTCTGGAGATGGAAAAGGCTACCCACTCCAGTATTCTGGCCTGGAGAATTCCATGGACTGTGGAGTCTGTGGGGCCACAAAGAGCCGAACATGACTGAGCGACTTTCACTTTCACTTTCATATGATACTATGGGGCTTCCCAGGTGACTCAGTAGTAAAAGAATCCGCCTGCCAAAGCAGGAGACTTCAGAGATGGGGGTTCAGTCTCTGGGTCAGGAAGATCCCCTAGAGGAGGAAATGGCAACCCACTCCAGTATTCTTGCCTGGAGAATCCTGTGGACCAGAGGATCCTGGTGGCTACAGTCCATCGGATCCCTGAGAATCAGACACTACTTAGCGACTGAACATATGATGGCTCCAGTTTTCTTAAAGTAGCGGATATAGATATCCCCTGAGAATAAAGGGAAGAAGAGTGGATTTAAGAAGACAGGTGAAGGCATGACGTATTTGACTAAAAAAAACCATTTAGAGGCATGAGTGCCTGATTGAGGCTAGTCATCAGGGCCACTGTGTACAGCTGTGTAGGCATTGCACAAGGTTGCTGTACCTCAGAGGGGCACTATTCACCTCAAAAACATCTCAGATTTATATATTTGTCATGATAAGTTTCTGATAGATGGCAGTAAGTTACCTTGTTCTTGCAAAATCAAGACATCACCACAGATGTCTGACAGAGGAGTGAAGTGTCTTGAGGAAGGGAGGTCGTGTTCCAATTCACACACAGGCACTGTTTGGGATGCCTGTATTGTCACTCATGCAGTTAGAAGATAATACCAGGCTGCCCCAGTGGTGGATTTTTCTTCAGCATACAAGCTGCCGCAGGCACAGACATGAGGAGGTAGGAGATGGGTCCCATCCATAGCTGGAGTTTTCTAGGAAGTTACGAACTGAGTAGAAAGAAGGGCTGCAGAAGAGCAACACAGTGTTTGACATGATGCCCATACAATCCAAGCTTGATGAAGAGGAGAGTGAGGACAAGAGGTCAGTGGATCTGAAGCGTCTCGTCTGTGAGAACGCAGGCCTGGCTGTCAGCTGTTACACTGGGAGCTCCTGAGAAAGTAAGTCTCAAGGATGGGAAGCTGTGATCAAAGAGTCTGATATCCGGTGATTCTGGAGGTAAGAAGTTTCTGGTGATGTTAGGGTCAGCATGGAGCAGAGGTGAGTGTGCTATCGATAGACTTAGTCTTGACTCAGTAGGATAATGGGTTTCCCTGGTGACTCAGCGGTAAAGTCTGCCTGCTGATGCAGGAGATGTGCAGAAGACTTGGGTTCCATCCCTGGGTCAGGAAGATCCCCTGGAGAAGGAAGTGGCAACCCACTCCAGTATTCTTGCTGGAAAGTTCCATGGACAGAGGAGCCTGGTGGGCTATAGTCCATGGGGTTGCAAAGAGTCTGACACCACTGAAGCAACTGAACACACACCACACACAATGGGATAGTAAGGAAACCTTTTTTTTAACCTTTAATTGTCAATGTGCTCAAAAATCTAAACCACAAATCATATCCCAATAACTGAAGAGTTTGGTTATCTCAACTTTCTACATTTGAGCTCCAAAACATGAAAATAGAAATTAAAATGAATGCATGATTAATGTTTAAAATACAGTTTTATGTATGTGTGCTTTCTTAGATGTTGCTTAGCTATTTCTTGGAGAAGGCAATGGCACCCCACTCCAGTACTCTTGCCTGGAAAATCCCATGGACGGAGGAGCCTGGTGGGCTGCAGTCCATGCGGTCGCTAAGAGTCGGACACGACTGAGCAACTTCACTTTCACTTTTCCCTTTCATGCATTGGAGAAGGAAATGGCAACCCACTCCAGTGTTCTTGCCTGGAGAATCCCAGGGATGGGGAGCCTGGTGGGCTGCCATCTCTGGGGTTGCACAGAGTTGGACACGACTGAAGTGACTTAGCAGCAGCAGCAGCTATTTCTTAGAAATTACTAAGAGGATTTTAATTGTTTTGCTGTTTAATCTAAAAATAGTTTAGCTCTGTTATTTAAGGTAAAACAACTTGAACATCTGTATTTTAAGATTCTGTGCATTAGAGACATTGACAAATACTTCAGTGTTTTATGATTTATCTGATTTATGAATAGTTATGATTTATTCTAGAAATTTTGCAAGTAATTCCTCATAGTGTTATTACCTGTGTTATTTCAGAATTCTGCTCTGGGAATAAGCCCATTGTTTTTGATGTTTTCTGGTAAACAGAGGTAGAGATAGTGTTCCTTTCTTGATATCTGGTGACATATTGGTAAGGCTTGTTTTAAAAATAAGTGCTCCGAGTGTGTGTGTGTGTGTGTGTGTGTGTGTGTGTGTGTGTGTGTTACTGCTCAAGGAGAGAAAAGAGTAGTATTGAGGCTCAAAAAATTTACTTTTGAAAATAGGCTAGCACAATGGAAAGCTATTTAAGTGTGATAAAGTATTAATTATAATAAATGCAAAAGTAGTAAAAAAATGTAGAGTTAGGAAAGTATTTGAATAAAGGCCACTTGAGGGATAAAGCTGTGGCTTAGACATAAACATTTAGGGTACATGTAAGCTGAAGTCTGGGAAGTGAATAAAAATTTCTTGTCTTCAAGAGAGATGAGAACAATACCTTTCAATATGCCTTATGACTGTGTCTGGGATACAAGGATATCTTGTTTCTCCCTCATGGCCATGTTTCCTTGATTGGATATTTGGATGCTGTTCCAGTTACTATGGCTGAGTAAATTACTCTGAAACTTAGTAGAATAAAACAGCCATTTATCATACTCATAGATTATGTGGGTCAGGAATTCAGACAGGGGACAGAAATGACCCTGGTGACTTCCAAGGCAAAGGACAGTGCAGCTTGGGACTGGCTCTTTTTCTCAGGACGCTTACCCTTGGAACCCAGCCGGCAACCAGCATCAGGCCTGAGACAGGTGGGCAGTTTGGGCTTCCTCACAGCTTGGTAGCCTCCCCAGATAAAGAGCCAGTTGGAAGCTTCATCGCCTTTTGCCTTAGAAGTCACACACAATCATTTCTGCCTTCTATTCATTGTCAGTTCGTTACAGAGCCTTTTCCATGTGTGACTGGAAATAGTACTGTGGCCGTTTTTGCAAAATACACTCTGCCATATACACTTACTGGTTCCTTTAAGCATTATTCAAAGGTGTCTTCCTGAGAGCCAGTGACACAGTCATTTAAAATATATATTATTTCTTGGGCTTGTGGCTACCAAAATGCTCTGAAAAATTAGAGAGCCCCAAATACAAGCAGTGCCAACCCTCTCAGAACACCTAAAGAACAGTTTCCTCTCCTGACTATTCTACACCTTCATAACCCTCCTCAGCTTATGACCAGGCCCCTCCTTCAGTGAGGACTATTGGCTTTCTTACCCTGCCCTTCTCATCAAAACTCAAAACCACAAGAACAAACACTTTTTCACCTCATTGTAATTCAGCCCAGCTAGCTTCCCTGCTGGCTCAGCAGTAAAGAACCCGCCTGCCAATGCAAGAGACGTGGGTTTGATCCCTAGGTCAAGAAGATCCCCTGGAGGAGAAAGTGGCAACCCACTCCAGTATTGTTGCCTGGGAAATCCCAGGCACCAGAGGAACCTGGTGGACTGTAGTCCATGGGCTCGCAAAAGAATCAGACAGGGCTTAGCAGCTAAACAAAAGAACTCTCCTGAAATCTCATGATTTCCCCATGTCCAAAACCTATCAACAATTTTCAGGCTTTGTCTTAAGGAATCTCTTCTCTACAGTATTTTATAATGTTGACCACTTCTTTCTGCTTTAAACTCTATGACCTTGACTGTCTGAAATTCTACACCCTAGTCCTTCTCCTCCCTTTGCTCCTTTTCATTGCTGTCTGCTTCTTTGCCCATCACGATCATGTTGGCCTTTCCCAGGATCCCATCTTTGGCTAAATGTCAGTTTGTGTTCTTGATTCAACTACAGTTGACTCCAAAATCTCTGTCTCTTATCTAGTCCCTTCTCTCAAACCCTTCCTAGTATGCCTAACTACCAGTTGAGCGTCTCTACTTTTCATGAGGAGGTGGGCCAGAACCTAAATACAGGTCATCTGAAACTAATTTCATCTCCTTGTTTGCCTGTATCACTACTCCATCACCTTATTCATTACAGCTCATTTCTTAATTCTCACTGAGGTCAAACACTAAAGAATATCTGAATACCTTGTTTTTTTGTACCTTCTGTTGTATCTAACAGATCACCAGATTTGTAGATTTGACCTTCTAAATATTCTTTAGATCTATATTTTCTGTAAGCCTACCATCTCGGCTCTCCTGGGCTACTAAGCTCTACCACGCCTCCCTGCTTCACGTCTGCCTTCCACACTACCCTGTGTGATCTAAACAAAACCCAAATCCAACCACATCGCGTCTCTGCTCAGTGGCTGCTGAGGCCACAGGACCAAGTTCAAGCTCCTCAACATCCCACAGAACCCACTGTGGCTTCGCTCCTGTCCAAATCTAGGGCCTTACCTCACACCATTTCCAGCCTCATTCTTTATACTGCAAAAACATGACGATGCTTCGTTTCCTCCAAACAACCAGCTGTTTCTTACACTCATCCGTTTGCTTATGTTGTCTCCTCTGCCAGGAGAGAAACTGAGGTCAATACCAATTCAGCAAGTAGGCAGTTGATAACCGCTACTGCCTCAACCTTGAGAAAGAGAACAGAAGTACACAAGGAAAGCGGGGGTTGTGGGGTAGCACAGTGTGCAAGGCAGGATGGGTGGATGTTTGTGACAATGGGTGACATTTGCTCAAACCACATTTTCTGCCATAGGCCATTAGCTTGTATTCTACTTCCATATTCTGGCTTGTGGTAGACCACAGTCAGTATTGTTTGTCACATATATAACTTACGGAAACTTTATAGTTTTCAAAAGAAAATTCATAGAAATATTTGGTTCCAGAATATACAAAATCTTCGGCTGACAACGTTATCTCTTTGGGCAAACACTTTTGGTTGATTCCCTAACTTCCATTGCAACCCAGATGGTTAGTCTTAAGACAGCAGTTCTCCAAGTGTGGTCCGCAAACAGCTATATCAGCATCACATAGGAACTGTTAAAAACGCAAAGTCTTGAGTGCCCCATCAGACCAGACCTATCGAATCAGAAGTCTGGGTGTGGGACCCTGCAACCTGTGTGTTAATAAGCTCCTCCAGGTGATTCTGATGAATGTGCAAGCTTGGGAACCACTGGTCTGAGACAGTCTTGATAATTTCATTCTCTCTGACACTAACTGGTTCAAGAATTTATAGGTCACCCAATTCTGACTAGTGACAGAAAGTTGATCAGGTTGGTAAAGAGGCTTCTGTGAAAAATGTCCTTGTTCCTATGAAGGATACTCAGAAAAAGTCCACTTCTGGGAATTTCCTGGCGGTCCAGTGGTTAGGACTCTGCTCTTTCACTGCTGAGGGCCAGACTTCAATCCCTCATTGGGGAACTAAGAGTCTTCAAGCCACATGGCACAGCCAGGAAAAAAAAAACACTCCTATACTTACCTGGATGTTATCATGTCTGGTTGTGACCCTGGAACTGCGTCAGCCTTCTGCAAACCATAAAATGAAAAGTGAGAGTTAGTCACTCAGTCGTGTCCAGCTCTTCTCAATCCATGGACTGTAGCCCACCAAGCTTCTCTGTCCATGGGATTCTCCAGGCAAGAATAGTGGAGTGGGTAGCCAATCCCTTTGCCAGGGGATCTTCCCAACCCAGGAATCAAACCCAGGTCTCCTACATTGAAAGGAGATTCTCTACTATCTGAGCCACCAGGGAAGCCGCCCAGGAATCATGAAGGTGCCAGCTAATGGAAAACGCAGTAGGCTCAGAATGGTTACACAGTAAGTTGAAATACATTTCAGTCCTTCAGGGGCTTCCCTGGTGGCGCAGATGGTAAAAAGTCTGCCTGCAATGTAGGAGACCCTCATTCGATCCCTGGGTTGGGAAGATCCCCTGGAGAAGAGACAGGCTACCCACTCCAGTATTCTTGCCTGAAGAACACCCTGGATAGAGGAGCCTGGCAGGCTACAGTCCATGGGATCGCAAAGAGTTGGACAGGACTGAGTGTTACCTTCAAAGGCAGCTTTGGAGGCAGTTCTACCTCTTGAGTATGTAGTTAGTGTTAATTCACTAAATGCATTCTAATTGCTTATACCTGTTTTAACCGTTCTCTGATGGCTTGTTTTTAGAAAAATAAAAATGGCTGCATATACTTATTCTTTATATATATACATGCACTTAGTCATACCTGAAAGCTCTTCCTTTGTTTTTATAGATGGCACTAAATGGTGATTTTAATTACTTAGCATGTTTGTGAGATTCTTCGAAACCAAGTGAAACCCAGATGTCCCATTCACTTCCATAGTGGTCACAGTGCACTTGAACCATCAAATACTGGCACTCCAAGCCCTTTCCCTATTTTTCCCGGAGGTACAGGCCTTTCCCAGGAGCCCCAGCCCAAGCACCCCAGGGAATCCCACAGGAATGCTGTGCTCCTCCAGTCTGCTGTGTCTGTGTGTCTGTCCTCAGTCAGCTTGTCAGCCTCCAGTATGCCTGGCTGCTTTCTGTGTCCCTCACCGGCCTGTAAGGGAGGAGAGCTAAGCAAGTTATGTTCTTGCTTCTGAATAATCAAAGACCTACTCAAGTGCTTTCCTGAGGTCAAACTCCTCAAAGATGAATTCAGAACTCACTTTGAAGGTCATTTCCCACTCTTTGGCTGGGAAGGTTTTCAAAGATGTGGAAGTTGAGTTTTTGCTGAGCCAGCACTTTGCACAAGGGTCAGGTGCTCTCTGAGGGGTGGTGGTCAGCACGGGGTTAGGGGTTCCGAAGACAAAGCCAGGAAGAAAGCAGCCACCAGAGCTGCCATACTGGGCCTTTCACGAAGGGCAACACAACTAGACCTCAAAGACTCTAGAGCCAGAGGGTCCCTTGGGGTTTGAAAATGGGCTTATCTCATCTCTCCCGCAGCAGGAGAACTCAGCGGCTTCCTCCGCAACTGCACAGCCACTCTCTGGGTCTGGTCGTATTATAAAGTCTCCCCACTGCTCATTGTCTGTCTCCTTCCACATTCCTCAGTTCAGACTTCAGGAGAGAGAGTTTGACTGGCCTAGTTCATCAAAGCCTTTTGTGTTTGAGCTGAGTTCCTTTTATACCAGATGACCTTGCAGGTTATTGACCCAGATGGAATGACTCCCTC